>NC_141037.1:370000-457500 GCF_052040795.2 Danio rerio
GCCAAACTCTCTCCATCAGCCCATTACATTTCATTTGCCAGATAATGCAAAGCTTATTAGGGATCACATTCATTTTGCCAGGGAACTTAATTTTCTTGAGGAACACATGGAGGTTCTTGGGGAATGCATTGGTTCTGCAAAACAGCACAAAGTGTCTTGAGGATGACATGAATATTGAAAGAGATAGCAAAGCTTCTTGGGGATTGCAAAGCCAGAAAATGTTCATTATCTTGTGGAACACACACATTTCTTAAGAGTAGACAAATATTGTAAGACTCTTATAGTATGCACTAAATTTGCCAGATAATGCCATTTTTCCTGGGGCACACAACATTTCCTGGGAATGCCATATTACTGAGGAGAGCACAACATTTCTTGAGAATCCCATGAAATTTGACAGGAAATACAAAGCTTTTTGTGGATTTGGCATTCATTTGGCCAGGGTACGCAACGATTCTTAGGGAACACATTCATTTTGCCAGAGAATTACATTTTCCTGGAGAATGCAAGGGTCTTTGGGAGATGCATTAGTTTTGCAAAAAGCCCAATGTGTTTTGGGAATACAACGCTTCTTTAGAGTAGACAAATAGTGGAGGTTTCTTAAAAAATGGGCTGATTTTGCCTGAGAATGCAACATTTCTTGGGAAATGGATCATTTTTGGGCAGGAATTGCACACTTTATTGAAAACATAAATATTGCAGGGATCGCAATTTTCTAGGAGAACGCAACATTTCTTGGATGAAAGCACATATTTTCTTGAGAGTAGACAAATATTGTACGTCTCTTAACTCTTTCAGAGAAAGCAATAAATAAATAATAACAATCAGAAGCGAGATCTGAGAACAGAGATCACCATCAGAGTCAGAAGAATACCTCTCATTTAAATAAATACAGATAAATGCTGCCAGGGATTGCACATTTTATTGGGGAACACACATTTTACAGCTGATTGAACATTTCTTGAGGAATGAAAAATGTCTTTGGGGAGGGCACAGTGTTTTTGGGAATGCATGAATTTAGTTTGAATGCAAGGTTCTTCGGGGAATGCATTAGTTTTGCAAAAGAGCACAACGTTTCTTGGGGAATACAAAGTGTGTTGAGAGTAGACAAATATTGCAGTTTTCTTAAAAAATGCACAAATTTTGCCTGAAAATGCAACATTCTTTGGGAAATGGATCTGTTTTTGGCAGGAATCGCACATTTTATTGGAGAACACACACATTTTGCAAGGGATCGCAAATTTCTCAGGGAGCGCAACATTTCATGAGGAATGCCATATTTCTTGGGTGAAAGCGCAAAGCATTTTGGGAATCACGTAATTTTACCAGAGAATGATATTTTCTTAGGGAACGCACAAAGATTTGTCAGAGTATCTTGATAGTAGGCAAATATTGAGGGTGTCTTAAAGAATGGACAAATTCTTCCAGAGAAAGCAGTGTTTTTGGGTATCTGATTAAGGGTTTGCACATTTTATTGAGGAACATACATTTTACAGAAAATTGCTAATTTCTTGGCGAATAAAAAATGTCTTAGGGGAGAACACAACATTTTATTGGGAATGCATGAATTTTGCCATAAAATGCAAATCTTCTTAGAGATGGCATTCATTTTGCCAGGGAATGACATTTGCTTAGTGAATGCAAGGTTCTTCGGGGAATGCATTAGTTTTGCAAAAAAGCACAACGTTTCTTGGGGAACACAAAGTGTCTTGAGAGTAGACACATATTGTAGGTGTCTTAAAAAAATGCACAAATTTTGCCTGAGAATGCAACATTTCTTGGAAAACAGATCTTTTTTGGCAGGAATTGAACATCTTATTGGAAACACACACATTTCATCAGGCATCGCAAATTTCTCAGGGAACGCAACATTTCATGAGGAAGGCCAAATTTCAGAATCGCAATAATTTTACCAGAGAGTTATATTTTCTTGGAGAACACACAAATGTTTGTCATAGAATCCATTAGTTTTGCAAAAGAGCTCAATGTTTTTTGGGGAATCATGAATTTTGCCAGAGAACACAAAGCTTCTTGGGGATCACATTGATTTTGCCAGAAAATGCCAATTTTCTTAAGGAAGCACAAATTGTCTTGAGAGTAGACAAATATTGTAGGTGTCTTAAAGAACACACTAATTGTTCCAGAGAAAGCAGTGTTTTTTGGGAAACTTATTAGTTTTGCCAGGGATTGCACATTATTGCACACAGGGATTGTTATTGGGAACATTTTTTTTCCTTTTTACAGAGAATTGCAGATTTCTTGGGGAATAAAACATATCTTAGTGGAGTTCACAATTTTTGGGGGGATTGCATGAATTTTGCCATAAAATGCAAAGTTCCTAGGAAACACATTGATCTGCCAGGGAATTACATTTGCTAGGGGAACGCAAGGTTCTTTGGGGAATGCATTAGTTCAGCAAAAGAGCTAGGGGAGAACAATAAAACCCCACAGAATGCAATTTTCTTGGGGAATACAACGTTTCTTGAGAGTAGACAAATATTGTAGGATTCTTCAAAAAAATCAGTAATTTTAAATTATTTTCTTGGGAAACTGATAACGTTTTGTCAGGAACTGCACATTTAATTGGAGAACACACACATTTTGCCAGGGATCACACATTTTCAGGGAACGCAACATTTCTTGGGAATTTCCTGGATGAGAGCTCAAAGTTTATTAGGGAAGATTTTTCAGGGGAGTGCATTAGTTTTGCATGACTTGCATGAGCAGACAAATATTGTACTGTTTTCCACCTCCACACTGCTGTAGGGCTCTGTAGAAGTGGGCTCTTCTATAGTGATCTCTCTACTAACGGTTTCCCTCTCTCTGCATTGCTCTGCAGCTTCCTGCTGAGCTTCAGAAGCGCGTGAGCTCCCACATGGAGAAGCAGCGTTCAGGACGGAGTGTAGCCTTGCATCAGTCCTACACAGATGCCGTTCCCACTGCCGTCATCGGCCAGATCCTGGAGAAACCAGAGTCTGGGAGAAGCTGTCCGGTCACCCGCTCCCCGAGCCCACAGATCCAGGAGTTCCCTGATAAAGCTCAGCGGCGTACAGCGTATAAATCCTCCGACCTGTACTGCAGCGATACAGCACTGTACTGTCCTGAGGAGCGGAGGCACGATCGCTGGACGGAGCGCCGGCAGAGTGCAGACCACAGCGGACAGACCACCGCAGACACGCAAAACAATCCCGAGGACCATCAGCGTCTCCATGCGTTCATGCTCCAGGCCTCCCAATGCTACGACCTGCCCCGAGCTCTTTCCACATCCCAGCAGACGTTACACACACACTGGCACGATGGAGACCCAGAGGACCGCCCGACGTTCCTCAAATCCAGCAGCTTCCAGAACGGAGATCGAATGCCGTCATCCACTCCTCAAGGGGGCACTCTCCGCAGTGTTCACCCGATGGACGGATGGATGAGCATGGAGGACATCAACAGCTTCTCCATCTGCAGCCCTGGCCTCATTTCACCGCTGAGCTTCTCCGAGCGCCACTTTATCATCGATCCCGAGATCAAACCGGGTCCGCTTTATGACAGCGTCCGAGACGGAGCCACGCGGTATCCGCATTACTCCGCATCAGTGGGGTCCAGTCCTGCGCTGAACACCAGGATCAGACTGAAGACCGACAGAGGACAGGCGATCCGCTCCAAAGACAGCGCTCAGGGATCCACTAGAAGATTCTTCACGTCTGAAAACACCCATGATGAGACGGCGGACGCTTCACGCAGAGATTACGCAGAGGAGAGTCGCAGCAGTTCAGCAGAGTCACTGAACCACAGTCTGGGCGTCCAGCGCTTTCAGAAGGAGCCCCAGAAACAGAACACACCGCAGTTTCAGAAGATCGGAAACACGGGACTCAGTCGGAAAGACAGCCTGACGAAAGCACAGCTGTATGGAACGCTGCTGAACTGACAACTACAACGAAGATCTTCCGTAAACCCTCCACAACAGAGCAGCTCATGTGTGTCAAGGGTTTGTTCATCTGAAGGGAAGGTTCTGTCATTATTACTCTCCCTCATGTCATTTCAGTCTCCTGAGAGTTTAGGAAACTGAACGTGGATTGAATGTATAAGCGGAAGTGTGTATAAATCAGCCATCATTTCACAAATCCAGTCAGTTGGAGGAGGTCAACATCACACACTCCAGCGCTGTCTGAGAGCTCCAGCATCTCATCTAAAGCATCTTCATCTGGGTCTGAAGATGAGCTCAGACACCCCGTGAGGGAGAGTAATAATGACAGAGCTGATATTCTGGGGTGAACTACTCATTCAGACTCTCAATTAAACTGTAAATAAACCATATGTATTATTGTAAACATATATTTATCTGTTTATATTTAATCTGTAGGACGAGTGTAGCAGATAATCATTAATCCGGTGCTCTTACAGCAGAGGGCTTCTGCTAGCGAAAGCTGTAGTTTCTTCTGACCATCAACTGTTTTTCTCCACAGGACAGAGCAGGAATGTAGTGTGTGTAAAGATGTTCACTTGTGCTCCGCAGGACTGACTGTAGATCAGTGTTTCCTTTGCCTACCATGTCTCTTCAGTGTGTGTGTCTTTCAGGAGGAGCTTCTTGCACTACTGAACTTATATTAGATGTAAACACACACACACACACCTGTGCATACACAAGAAGAGCAGTGCAATGTCTACAACACTTGTTTACCTTTATATTTCACTACTATAAGACCAGACAATTGAGCATCCCAGAACACACACACTGCAACACTACACTGAAGTCTGCTCCTGATGACCCTTACAGTGATGTCATTTCCTGTAGTTGTTGTCATTCAAGGTGTGTTTTATCATTTGAAGGGTCACAAGATGGAAAGTCTCACACACACACACGCCTGTGTGATGTAGATCTAAACCAGCCCACATAAACAAATACTATAGTAATTTATAGTAAATACCACAGTGCTTTTTTAACCATAGCATAGTAAAGTAGATTAAGGTATCTACAGCTGTTTGTTAAAGAATGCTCCAGCACACTGTAGTATATTATCACTCGTAAACTGATTAACTGGAAACAGTACTGCAGTATATTTAAGCTGTATTGTAGTATAATATACCCTACAGTTGTAGAAAACTACAGTATTGGATGATTTGTTTATAGTACTAAAGTTGTGTTACCATGGCAACTCTGGAATCACCATAATACATGAGATACTACAGTAGTTGTAGTGTTACCATGGCAACTCTAGAATCACCACAATACATTAGCTACTATTCACCTTATTCTCAGCTGTCGAGCGGGCGCTGCCATTTGAATCATTTTGTCTCGCGACTTCCGGTCACATTCACTTTCATTCATTTTTTGACGTTAACAACTGCTCGTTACGCTGCTTGATGTTGCAATTTAATATTTTCTTATTATATTATGCTACTTGGTCTGTGTAGTAATGCAAACATTTGTTTGTTGAGCAAGTAGTTTGGCCATTTTCTGCCATTTATTATTCCTAGTCATTTCTCCCATAGGCGACTGAATCGGAAGTTCTAAGACAATCGCGAAAACAGGCGCACTTCCGCATTTTAGAATAAGGTCAATAGTAGTTGTAGTGTTACCATGGCAACTCTGGAATCACCATAATACATTAGTTACTATAGTAGTTGCAGTGTTACCATGGCAACTCTAGAATCACCACAACACATTAGTTATTATAGTAGTTGTAGTGTTACCATGGCAACTCTGGAATCACCATAATACATTAGTTACTATAGTAGTTGTAGTGTTACCATGGCAACTCTAGAATCACCACAACACATTAGTTACTATAGTAGTTTTAGAGTTACCATGACAACTCTAGAATCACCACAACACATTAGTTATTATAGTAGTTGTAGTGTTACCATGGCAACTCTGGAATCACCATAATACATTAGTTACTATAGTAGTTTTAGCGTTACCATGGCAACTCTAGAATCACCACAACACATTAGTTATTATAGTAGTTGCAGAGTTACCATGGCAACTCTAGAATCACAACACATTAGTTACTATAGTAGTTTTAGCGTTACCATGGCAACTCTAGAATCACCACAACACATTAGTTATTATAGTAGTTGTAGTGTTACCATGGCAACTCTAGAATCACCACAACACATTAGTTACTATAGTAGTTTTAGCGTTACCATGGCAACTCTAGAATCACCACAACACATTAGTTACTATAGTAGTTTTAGCGTTACCATGGCAACTCTAGAATCACCACAACACATTAGTTATTATAGTAGTTGTAGTGTTACCATGGCAACTCTAGAATCACCATAATACATTAGTTACTATAGTAGTTGTAGTGTTACCATGGCAACTCTAGAATCACCACAACACATTAGTTACTATAGTAGTTTTAGCGTTACCATGGCAACTCTAGAATCACCACAACACATTAGTTACTATAGTAGTTTTAGCGTTACCATGGCAACTCTAGAATCACAACAACACATTAGTTATTATAGTAGTTGTAGTGTTACCATGGCAACTCTAGAATCACCACAACACATTAGTTATTATAGTAGTTGTAGCTTTACATTGTAGAATCTGTAGAATCACCACAACACATTAGTTATTATAGTAGTTGTAGCTTTACATTGTAGAATCTGTAGAATCACCACAACACATCATGTTTTAAACTATAAATTACTGTAATATTTCTTCATGTGGGTATTTTGAATTATTAGAAGAAAGCAGCATCTTTTAAATGTAGATTTCTAGAAGGTTCTTATAGTCGTCAATGTAAAAAAGCTTTATTTGGCAGAATGTGAACACATCGCCGACACACAGAATAATTCTGTAAATGCTCAATGTACTAAATACAGACAGATCTGATCAGAGAAATGACTCCTGGAACACCTAAACACATCATTCCTCATTCAGACACTGTGATGAACACCGTCTCCTTCTGCTTTATTAAGATGGAGGTGAGCTGGAGCAGTGTTTAAGACTGTAAATGCATGACTGTATCAGCTGCTCTTTACTGTGTGTTTCTGTTCTACCTCAGTCTGCTCGGCCGCTTCCACACGCATGCGTCTATATGTGTGCTGTCTTTCCTGAATAAACCTGTGCTTCTTATTAGTTGAAGGCTTCACGTCTGTCCACATGCACAGTGATTGATCATGGTGTGTAAATGTGATCGCTGTAATGTAGTCGTGGAGTGTAACATTGCACATCTTCAGTGGGTGATTACTGTGCAGTGTGTAGTTCTACATCATATACTGCAGTGCTGAACCTGGATCAGTGTTCTTCACTATCCTCACGTCCACAGATTGATCTGACCAGTCCAGTCTGCGGTGGCGGCGACGCCAGGGATTATGGGATGCATCTCCACACACACACACGCATCCTCATGAGCCTGTAGTGTCTTCAGTGTCCTCGAGCTCTGATAGTCATAGAAGTGGACAGAACCGGTGGAGCTCCCAGAGGCCACGACACTGCCGTCTGCAGAGAACCCACAATGCACTGCAAACCCCTCCACCTGCACACACACACACATGCAGAGACAGCTGACACACACTCCTGACTGAATATGATGGTGCACATAAAGACAGGAGACTTGCACATCACTCTGTATATTCTGAAGCACACTGCTGCTGATCAACTAGTATAGTTGTTGTGTTACCATAGCAACTGAGAATCAGCATAATAGATTAATTACTCTAATAGTTGTCGTGTTACCATAGCAACTGTAGAATCACCACAACAGATTAATTACTATAATAGCTGTCATGTTACCAAAGCAACTGTAGAATCACCACAACAGATAGCAGATTATGTGTGAAACTGGTTGTGTCTGTCTGAGTGAGTGAGTGTGTGTGTGTGTGTGTGTGTGTATGTACCTATGTGTGTGTATCTGCATATGTGTTGTGTGTGTGTGGTGACCTTGTGTCCCTCATATCTGCGTCTCTTGTTCATGCGGTAGGGCCGCTGGTCTGAGAACAGTGCGATGTAGTTTCCGTTGGTCTGAGCGATGAAGCTGTTGTCCAGCGGATGAGCTGTGAGACAGGGACAGGTATATCTCTCCTGTAAAACACACACAAACAAACTATAACACAGGAGAACAGCTGCTGTACTTCACTGTCAGTACTGATGATTCAGTGCTTCAGTATTCTTCTTCTTCTATTATTATTCCCTCCAGAACTGTCTTGAGCATCTGTCTGCGCTCCCGTCTCACACCTTCAGAAGCCACCGTATTCACCGCGTTCATTGTGTTTGGTCTTGGTCTACTGAGGCTCATTTATTAGAGAAACAACACCACAGTGGAGAATCCCAACAGTGCAGCAGACTCCACTTCTCTTAGTGATATCAGTGCAGGAGCAGCAGGAGCTGAGGAGGTGATGCTCTACTGTGCATCATTGATGAAGACGCGATCACATCATGTTTAATGTGATATGACAGTGTGGCGCATAAATCTACTTCACATCTTTGAATGGAAGCATACGGATGATTATTCAGAACCTCTCCGTCAGCAGTGATTCTTACATGGAAGATCTGGTTGGAGAGTTTGGCGTTGGTCTGGAAGTCCCAGACGATGAGTGTTCGGTCGGCTGAGTCTCGACTGACGGCATCAGTGCTGCTCACGAACTCTCGTCCTGCATTTACAAACAGCAGATCCAGAGTCTGCTGAACTGCAGATCTGTACACATGCAGCACCTGAACACACACACACATCACACACACATCACACACACATGGTCAGATTGTAGAAATCAGGTACTTGATAGTTTTGTAAAAAGAAAACACTTTTTTAAATACTCATAATCAGACAATAGCTGCTTTATGTATTACACGTTTACATATTTACAGTAAGTCCAACCATTCTCCTGATTTTTCTCTTTTTTTTAACGTTTATATTTTTTTCTTACTTATATATTATTTCCTTCTACCGCCAACTCTCTTACTATCAACTCTGTGATCGCCAACTCTCTTACCGTCAACTCTGTGATCGCCAACTCTCTTACCGTCAACTCTGTGATCGCCAACTCTCTTACTGTCAACTCTGTGATCGCCAACTCTCTTACTATCAACTCTGTGATCGCCAACTCTCTTACCGTCAACTCTGTGATCGCCAATTCTCTTACCGTCAACTCTGTGATCGCCAACTCTCTTACCGTCAACTCTGTGATCGCCAACTCTCTTACCGTCAACTCTGTGATCGCCAACTCTCTTACCGTCAACTCTGTGATCGCCAACTCTCTTACTATCAACTCTGTGATCGCCAACACTGTTACCGTCAACTCTCTTACCGTCAACTCTGTGATCGCCAACTCTCTTACTATCAACTCTGTGATCGCCAACTCTCTTACCGTCAACTCTGAGATCATCAACTCTCTTACATTTAACTCTGTTACTGTCAACTCTGAGATCGTCAACTCTGAGATCGTCAACTCTGTGAACGTCAACTCTGTGAACGTCAACTCTGTGAACGTCAACTCTGTGAACGTCAACTCTGTGAACGTCAACTCTGAGATCGTCAACTCTGTGGACGTCAACTGAGATTGTCAACTCTGTGAACGTCAACTCTGTGAACGTCAACTCTGTGAACGTCAACTCTGTGAACGTCAACTCTGTGAACGTCAACTCTGTGAACGTCAACTCTGTGAACGTCAACTCTGAGATCGTCAACTCTGAGATTGTCAACTTTGAGATCGTCAACTCTGAGATCGTCAACTCTGTGAACGTCAACTCTGAGATTGTCAACTCTGAGATTGTCAACTTTGATATCGTCAACTCTGAGATTGTCAACTCTGTGAACGTCAACTCTGAGATCGTCAACTCTGAGATTGTCAACTTTGAGATCGTCAACTCTGTGAATGTCAACTCTGAGATCGCCAACTCTGAGATTGTCAACTCTGAGATCGTCAACTTTGAGATCGTCAACTCTGAGATTGTCAACTCTGTGAACGTCAACTCTGAGATCGTCAACTCTGTGAATGTCAACTCTGAGATCGCCAACTCTGAGATCGTCAACTCTGAGATCGTCAACTTTGAGATCGTCAACTCTGAGATCGTCAACTCTGTGAATGTCAACTCTGAGATCGTCAACTCTGAGATCGTCAACTCTGAGATCGTCAACTCTGTGAATGTCAACTCTGTGAACGTCAACTCTGAGATTGTCAACTCTGAGATCGTCAACTCTGAGATCGTCAACTCTGTGAACGTCAACTCTGAGATCGTCAACTCTGTGATCGCCAACTCTCTTACTATCAACTCTGTGATCGCCAACTCTCTTACCGTCAACTCTGAGATCATCAACTCTCTTACATTTAACTCTGTTACTGTCAACTCTGAGATTGTCAACTCTGAGATCGTCAACTCTGTGAACGTCAACTCTGTGAACGTCAACTCTGTGAACGTCAACTCTGTGAACGTCAACTCTGTGAACGTCAACTCTGAGATCGTCAACTCTGTGGACGTCAACTCTGTGAACGTCAACTCTGTGAACGTCAACTCTGTGAACGTCAACTCTGAGATCGTCAACTCTGAGATTGTCAACTTTGAGATCGTCAACTCTGAGATCGTCAACTCTGTGAACGTCAACTCTGAGATTGTCAACTCTGAGATTGTTTACTTTGATATCGTCAACTCTGAGATTGTCAACTCTGTGAACGTCAACTCTGAGATCGTCAACTCTGAGATTGTCAACTTTGAGATCGTCAACTCTGTGAATGTCAACTCTGAGATCGCCAACTCTGAGATTGTCAACTCTGTGAACGTCAACTCTGAGATCGTCAACTCTGTGAATGTCAACTCTGAGATCGCCAACTCTGAGATCGTCAACTCTGAGATCGTCAACTTTGAGATCGTCAACTCTGTGAATGTCAACTCTGAGATCGTCAACTCTGAGATCGTCAACTCTGTGAACGTCAACTCTGAGATTGTCAACTCTGAGATCGTCAACTCTGAGATTGTCAACTCTGAGATCGTCAACTCTGAGATCGTCAACTCTGTGAACGTCAACTCTGAGATCGTCAACTCTGAGATCGTCAACTCTGTGAATGTCAACTCTGAGATCGTCAACTCTGAGATCGTCAACTCTGTGAACGTCAACTCTGAGATCGTCAACTCTGTGAACGTCAATTCTGTGAACATCAACTCAGTAAACGTTGACTCTGTGATCGTCAACTCAGTTATCATCAAGTCTGTGAACTTCAACTCTGTGATCCACAATTTTGTGATCAACTTTTTACGATTAAAACAGTTAAACAACAAGTAACAGCACAAACCGCACAGACTCATGGGAAGACCATACTGACCTTACAGCAGCGTGAGTCCCAGGCTCTGACCTCTGGACTGAAGCCTCCACACAGAAACACATCAGGCTCAGACGGTCGAGGAGCCACACAGCAGACCTTAAACCCGTTCTCCATCCGCACAAGCACCTGACCTGAGAAAACACACACATATACAGTGCAGAAAAAGAGGAAACTACACCAAATATAAGACAACACTTAAAGGTCCTGTAAAATTATGATAAAGTTCAGATCATTTGATGCTGTCAGTCAGTTTAATCAATAATATGAGCATTTAAATACAAGTGAATCGTCAATGAGCTGATTCACACTGAGCTGGAACAACTCTGAATAATGACTCAAGTGTTTTTAAACAACATATACTCTGAATAATCGATCAATTTTGTATCACTGATCCCCTGATTACTGTGAAATGGTCTGTACTGTCTGAAGAGCTTACAGGAATAAATCTGTCAGCTGATTAGTGCTCAAATACAGCCTGATGTTCCTTCAGTTCTGTGCGGATTCACTCAGAGGTATCAAAGCGGCTGGGATAACGAATTACTCCATTAACTACTGATTAATTAACCCGTCCACCATGACAGGATGCATATGATGATATACTCTCGCATGCATATTAATGAACTGATTTGCATATGAGCAGTGGTTTTTCTCTGAACGGTGAGAATGTGTCTGATGTTTGCAAAGCTGATAGGAATCATCCTCCTGCATAATTAATATGCTTCCTCAGTGTTTTTTTAATTAAGAAATGTAATGAGCACAGCGCTGACGGCTGATAAGAAACAGATATGCAGCAAACACACGTCAGCAGAGTTGCAGAGCGACTCTATAATGAATCAACAGATGGAGATCAGGATCATCCGTCAGCAGGAGTGAGCTTAAACGTGATATATTAATAGTAGTATACTTAGTTACAATGCATGACCTTACTTTTTATTCTGTAGTAATAAAAAACTTAAACCTGAAATAACAAGCCATTGTCTTGACCAAGATGATCTGCTGCAGGTCAGAGCGAGCATCAGAATGGGGAAGAAAGGGGATTTAAGTGACTCTGAACGTGGCATGGTTGTTGCTGCCAGACGGGCTGCTCTGAGTATTTCAGAAACTGCTGATCTACTGGGATTTTCACGCACAACCATCTCTAGGGTTTACAGAGAAAAAGAGGAAATATCCAGTGAGCGGCAGTTCTGTGGGCGCAAATGCCTTGTTGATGAGGCCAGAGGTCAGAGGAGAATGGCCAGACTGGTTCCAGCTGATAGAAAGGCAACAGTAACTTACGACTTAACAGTAACAGACGACTCGTGCATCAACAGCAGCAACACCACAAACCTTCATCATTAAAACAGCACCACCCTTATGAAGATGCTAATAACATTACAGACCCAAACAAGTGTTGCTAAACCACCCAGCAGAGTCTCATGTCATCATTAAAGCCGTGCCTTACGAGAAAAATAAACCTCAAAGACAGACGAAAGACATGACAGACGACACCGTCTCAATGAACACTTGAAGCTTGCTGTAATCTACAGGCTGCATTAATAAGGGCATTAGTTATGACATTGATTTCTGTTGTCAAGCTTATCTTTGCTTTTAATATTAGGATATTTGTTTTGAAAAATCTGCAATCAACGGTAAAATAACCTTTATATATTTACAGGACATAATCACTGAGGAGAAATCAGAGGCTCAACACATGATCTTCATGACAAATGCAGCAAATATAGAAGACATTTACAACCGTTATGACAATCAATAGATCATCAAGTAATCGACAGCATCACTAAATAAAGTATATTAAAGGATATTTCACCCTAAATTCACTATACTCACCGTTAAAAGCAGAGTTCATCCACAACTGAACACTCTGTCACCATTAACTCACTGTTCACTTGTTCCAAACCGGTTTTGTTCTTCTGTTGTTAATATCCAATAACTTGTAGGTGCTGTCTTTGATTGTTGAAAACTTGAACAGTAAATGCTGAATTAAGATTGCTCTTTTGCTGATTATTTCATTATATTGTCAGGCAGATAAAACATCTCACTAAATGTGTTAAATCAGCTGCACAGAGAGATGTGCATGCTGACAATCTAATAAAATTGATGGAGATAAAGATTTGACATTTATGGTGATAATTATCGATATCGTTTTTTACCATATAACCCAGCTCTACACTGAATTTACACAAGCCGATTTCTGAACTGAAGATGGATTTTGAATATTAAACTTTGTATGTGTCAGCAGAACTTAACATTTTGGTAATGTAATTCTGAAAAGGGTGGCGATGCAGTGGTGCAGTGGGTAGCACGTTCGCCTCACAGCAAGAAGGTCGCTGGTTCGAACCTCGGCTCAGTTCTGTGTGGAGTTTGCATGTTCTCCCTGCCTCCGCGTGGGTTTCCTCCGGGTGCTCCGGTTTCCCCCACAGTCCAAACACATGCAGTACAGGTGAATTGGGTAGGCTAAATTGTCTGTAGTGTATGAGTGTGTGTGTGTGTGTGTGTGTGTATGTGTGTGGATCTTTCCCAGAGATGGGTTGCAGCTGGAAGGGCATCCGCTGCGTAAAAACTTGCTGGATGAGTTGGCGGTTCATTCCGCTGTGGCGACCCCGGATTAATAAAGGGACTAAGCCGACAAGAAAATGAATGAATGAATGAAATCTGAAAAGTTGAAGATTCATTCTTTCACTTTTTTTCGGCTTAGTGCCTTTATTAATCAGGTGTTACCACAGAGGAATGAACTGCTAACATATGTTTAATGCAGCGGATGCCCTTCCAGCTGCAACCTAACACTGGGAAACACCCATACACTCTTACATTCGCACACATACACTATGGTCAGTTTAGCTTACCTAATTCAAAGGTGAATGTGAAGAGCTGAATTTAAGTAAGGAATGTTTTAATTGAAATATTCACCGCTTAAAGAAACCGCTGTTACATTTCAGGAGCTAAAAACTCAAATTATACACAAAATCATTAAAATACAAGCGCTTGTTAATTCATGCATGATTTTTTCACTCACTGCTATTCAACAAGCTTTATTTGCATAATTCAGGCATTAGGCTCGTTTGACTTGGCCAAAATCTGCACAGAATGGATCACCGGTGATCACCGCAAGATGCATGCCGGTTAGAAATGTGTCCGCCTTGCCTTCGCCTCGCTCTGATGTCACGCTGACGTGCGCCAAAAAACTCTCGCGATCGCGAGGCGGATACCTCGGATAGAGCAGTCGGCCGCAGTTGCTCTCAAAAGACTGCGTTACCAAAAGCATGATGGGAAACGACTGGCTGACGACACAGCTTAATGCTGATTGGATGAGACTGGCACATTACACTTTATTATCTTGTTTTACTAAGGTTTATACCTGGATTTGTTGAATACCTTTTTTTGTATTTTCGTTAATAATTTTAAAAAAAGTCATAAAGAGCATTACATATGGTTATTTATTTAGATTTACACACAAACAAAAACAAAACACATCTTTGTAAAACATAACGTGACCTATGTAATATAACTAAATGTTACTAATAAATCATTAGGATTTGTGTGTATTTCTCTCTCAGTTTTAAGTCCTGTTTGTTGTCATTTTCACTTTTTGTATGTTTGTGTGAATTTTGTATTGTAATTTTTATGCAGCATTATTCCATTAAAGTCAATCCAATATATACATATATTCAGAAATACAAAGATAATCAGACTGTTTTGTCATTATGCCTTATCTTTGTGTGGTTTCATATGAGAAGTGAAAGTAAACAAGACACACACACATATGTATATATATGTATGTGAAGTCAAAAGTCATGTTTATTAGACCAAGAATATTTTGATAGTTTTTCCTACAGTCTAATAGTTTTTATTCTGGAGAAAGTCTTGGGCTGTTTATTTTAGTCTGGCTGGAGTAAAAGCAGTTTATATAGACCTAATAAGCTTGTCAATATAATTAACCCCCTAAGAATTTATTTGTCAAACAAACATTTGTCATGACCCGTCACTGAAAAGCATCTTGCTATGGCGACTTCATTTATAATGTAGCCAAATTAGGTTTCTTGAAAGTTTTCTTGCTGTATAAGCTGTTTATTTTGTTATTCTTTTAACGTTTGTTGAATATACAGAATTATATTTTTAATACATCCTTTTAGTTAATGAGTTCATCTTCTGTAATTCTGGACATCTTTTTGTAAAAACAGTGATATTTCTATTGCATCCACTCCCACATTAAAAAATACTATAGTAATGTACACTGTAGTGCTTTTGAACCATGTTATAAAATAGCCTATTTAAATTGAATATTTCTGGTATCACAACAACTATAAACACAACCCAATACTGAATAAACATGTTCAAAAATGCTATAATATTTACTATAAAATCACCATAGTATTTTTTCATGAGGTCATTCGTCAGCGATAAAAAACGCGAACGAGATCTCCGCCACTGGTGACGTTTCCAGGTGGCTAAACAGCGAGATTCAGCAGGTGTCCGACTTCTGATGTAATTTTTGAGCCCTCCTCTTACTGCGCACGCCTGCTCTCGTTTACAATGCAGTCAAGGCGAGGCGCACCTCAAACGAGCCTATTATTTCAGCTCCATTAAAGGCTTTCAGATGTTAATTTTTGACAGCAAACTATTTTCCTGAAGAGTGGTGTGTCAGTATTTCCCCTGCTCTCCCTGATGATCAGCTTATAGTGTCAGCGTCTCCACCCCTGCTCTGAGCTCGTCTCTGAACATGTTAATCAGTCTGAGCTTATTAATCCATCAGTGAACGTGTGTAAGCTCATTAACTCACCCGTCTCCAGGTCACTGATCGCCACCGTGCCGTCAAACGATCCTGACAGGAGGCGTCGCCCATCGGCCAGCCAGCAGGCATCACGCACTGCCCCGCGGTGGGCGGAGTATGTGTGTAAGCACCGCCCACTGCCGACACCATCCCACACCTGTAAACACACACCAGCATTACTGCTTTAGAGCGGATTAGAAACACACACACACACACACACACTCATTCTTTAACTTTCACAACGGACCAACATCAATAAACCACCTAATTGTTGATATATGATGATTTATCATGACAGTGTTCATAACTCATCTCTAATAGCTGATGTGTTTCCTCTTCTCCATGATGACAGCACAGAATATTAGACTAGATGTGCTTCAAGACACTAGTGTTCAGCTTACAGTGGCATGTAAAGGCTTCACTAGGGTAATTAGGGTAAAGTTAGGGTAATTAGGGTAGTCATTGTATAACAGTGGTTTGTTCTGGAGACAATCCAACACTAATATTGCTGAAGGGGCGAATAATATTGAGCTTAACATGACTTTAACACTATTAAACACTGCTTTTATTCTAGCACAAATAAAACAATTATTAGAGGAAATACTGTGAACAACTCCTCAAACTGTTCAACATCATTTGGGAAATGTTTGTTTTTAATTCTCAGGAGGCAGAATCATTCTGACGTCAGCTGTATATGAAATCAGCTCTGAACTGAACATAATGCAGAGAGCAGAAGAGGACGTCTCGTCTCTGACCCAAACACTGAAGCAGTGGGTTATTCATCATGTTCTCATCTTTGATCAGCCCAGAGGGTTAGGTCAGAAACACACACACACACACACACACACACACACACACACACACACACACACACACACACACACACACACACACACACACACACACACACACACACACACACACACATTATTAAACACACATGAAAAAGCATCTGATAGCAGCTCTCATATCCTACAGAGTGTCAGATATGAGGAGCCCCAGGCACAAGACACACACACACACACACACACAATAACCAGAGCTCAACCTGTCTGTGTACAGCAGTCTGAGTGCAGATCATGCATGTCTCCAGAGTCTCCATACACTGCTGCACATCACACACACACATGCACGCGCACTCTCACTCGACTCTCCTCAAATTCACCTTCACATGCACACACACTTGCTCACCTTCAGCTCTCCTCAAATTCACCTTCACAAACACACACACACACACACACACACACACACACACACACACACACACACACACACACACTTCTCCAAATCCCCTTGTGAAATCCCCTTGTGAACACACACTGCTCACACACTCACAGGATCTCCAATGTTCCTTCAACATGAAACAACAATAAAAGCTTATTTCCACAGTTCTGCCTCTCTGAGAGCAGATCCAGACTCACAGAGTTCATTCCCTTACACGCCTTCAGTTTATTTCTAATTAAAAGACAACGACAACAGCATCATCATCAGCATCATCATCATCATCAATTATAATGTTTAAATGGAGCTGTAATGGCAGTAGCGTGCAGAGAGAGAAATGTACACGAGGCTGAAGCTTTTCCAAACCAGACATGGATAGAAAAGGAACACAGCAACACCCTGGCAACCATATAGTAACACCCAGCCAACAGCACTAACACACCCTGGCAACCACTTGGCAACATCCTAACAAACACATAGTGACACATAGGCAACCACATACCTGTAGCAACAACCAGGCAACTACATAGCAACGCCCGGGCAAACACATTAGCGACAGCCTGGCAGCCACAAAGCAACACCCAGGCAACCACATGGCAACACTTTGGCGATCCATTTCAAATGGACACAGTGGAAACCTCATAGCGACACCCCAACAAACACTTGGCAATACCCAGGCAACAACATGGTGACACCCTGGAAACCACATGGCAACACTTTTTTCAATCACATAGCAACACCTTCGAAACCACAACAACACCTTGGCAACCGGTTGTGGCTATAAGGGATACGGCTGCAGCCAGAAATTCATTCATTCGTTTGTTTTCCTTCATCTTAGTCCCTTTATTCATCAGGGGTAACCACAACACTTTGGCAACTGCATAGCAACACCCTGGAAACCATATAGCAACACCCAGTCAACAGCACTGAAACACCCAGGCAACCACTTGGCAACACACCAGAAACCATATAGCAACACCCTGGCAAACACATAGAGACACCCAAGAAACCACATGGCAATACCCTGGCAACCACATAGCGACACCAAGGCGACCACATGGCAATACCCTGGCAACCACATAGCGACACCAAGGCGACCACATGGCAATACCCTGGCAACCACATAGCGACACCAAGGCGACCACATAGCAATACCCTGGCAACCACATAGTGACACCAAGGCGACCACATGGCAATACCCTGGCAACCACATAGTGACACCAAGGCGACCACATGGCAATACCCTGGCAACCACATTTCGACACCGAGGCGACCACTGGGCAATACCCTGGCAATCACATAGCGACACCAAGGCGACCACATGGCAATACCCTGGCAACCACATAGCGACACCAAGGCGACCACATGGCAATACCCTGGCAACCACATAGTGACACCAAGGCGACCACATGGCAATACCCTGGCAACCACATAGCGACACCAAGGCGACCACATGGCAATACCCTGGCAACCACATAGCGACACCAAGGCGACCACATGGCAATACCCTGGCAACCACATAGTGACACCAAGGCGACCACATAGCAATACCCTGGCAACCACATAGCGACACCGAGGCGACCACATGGCAATACTCTGGCAACCACATGGCGACACCGAGGCGACCACATGGCAATACCCTGGCAACCACATAGCGACACTGAGGGCACCACATGGCAATACCCTGGCAACCACATAGCGACACTGAGACGACCACATGGCAATACTTTGGCAACCACATAACGACACCGAGGCGACCACCTGCAATACCCTGGCAACCACATAGCGACACTGAGGCGACCACATGGCAATACTTTGGCAACCACATAGCGACACCGAGGCGACCACATGGCAATACCCTGGCAATCACATAGCGACAGCGAGGCGAAAACATGGCAATACCCTGGCAACCACATAGCGACACCAAGGCGACCACATGGCAATACCCTGGCAACCACATGGCGACACCGAGGCGACCACTTGGCAATACCCTGGCAATCACATAGCGACACCGAGGCGACCACATGGCAATACCCTGGCAACCACATAGCGACACTGAGGGCACCACATGGCAATACCCTGGCAACCACATAGCGACACTGAGGCGACCACATGGCAATACCCTGGCAACCACATAGCGACACTGAGGGCACCACATGGCAATACCCTGGCAACCACATAGCGACACAGAGGCGACCACATGGCAATACCCTGGCAATCACATAGCGACAGCGAGGCGAAAACATGGCAATACCCTGGCAACCACATAGCGACACCGAGGCGACCACATGGCAATACCCTGGCAACCACATGGCGACACCGAGGCGACCACTTGGCAATACCCTGGCAATCACATAGCGACACTGAGGCAACCACATGGCAATACCCTGGCAACCACATAGTGACACTGAGGCCACCCCATGGCAATACCCTGGAAACCACATGGCAACACTTCGGCAACCACAAATCGAAACACTGAAAACCATAGAGCGACAACCTGGCAACCACTTGGCAATACCCATGCAACCACATATGGCAACACTTTTTGCAATTACATAGCAACACCCTGGCAACCGGTTGTGGCCAGAAGGGATACAGCTGCAGCCAGAAGTTAGCCAAATTATTTCTAAATATTTATTAAATTACAAATAAACAGAACTGTATTAATGCTTACCTTAAGCTGCCCCTCACAGTAATGTCACTGTGGCGAGCCCGGATAAATAAAGGACTGAGCCGAAGGAAAATGAATGAACGAATGAATTTCCAGCTAAACTGACATCCTGTGAACATTTCCTGAATCTGTTCAACATCATCTGGGAAATATTTATAATAATCAAAGTGTGGGATAATGGTGAGGTCAGCTGTGTGTGATGTGCTACAGGCATTACTGCTGTTATTGAGGTAACTCTGACCTGTTTACCTTGCAGCTGTTGTCCATGGAGGAGGAGAGCAGCAGGTGGCTGTGCCGGGGCTCCGGGCTCCACTGAAGGGCCGTGACGGGACTCTGATGGCCCCGGACCCCGCAGCGCAGGCGTCTGGGCAGCTCCGCTCGCACCGGGCCCCCGCTTAGAAAGGGCCGCACCCGCTCGGAGACTCCGGATAGCAGAGGAGACACAGCAGGGCCAGGCGGAGCAGACTCCAGGGACCCCACAGCACACACTCGCTGCCGTTTGGGAACATACGGTCGCACGGCACACGACTGCACACACGGCCGCTTCTGGGGGCCACCGAGGGCCACTGATGAAGATGAAGAGCTGTAGGGGCCCCCGGGGACCACTGATGATGATGAAGAGCTGCAGGGGTCACCAGAGATCAACGATGAAGAGCTGTAGAGGCTACTAGGGGCCACTGATGATGATGATGATGAAGAGCTGTAGGGCCCTCCGGGGGCCACTAATGAAGACAAAGAGTAGCAGGGCCCACCAGAGGCCACTGATGATGATGATGATGGGCTGGTGATGAAGGGTTTCTTATAAGGAGGCGGAGCTCCAGATCCACAGTCCTGATCACTGTCTGAGTCCTCATAGTCCACCAGTGATGCCATAACAACACACACACACACACACACACAAACACTACACACTCTCTCACACACACACACACAAACACTACACACTCTCTCACACACACACCACACAAGCACCATATACACTCTCACTCACACAAACTCTCTCGCGCACACACAAAGCTCACTACACAAACAAAATCTCTCAGACACACACACACACTCTAGACACTCACAAACACTACACACTCTCTCTCACACCCACAAGCACCATACACAAACTCGCACACACAAAGCTCACTACACACACAAAATCTCTCTCTCACACACACACACACACACTCTAGACACTCCCAAACACTACACAATCTCACACACACAAACACCATACACACACTCTCTTACACCCACACACACACACACACACATACACACATTCACTAAACAAACACAATCGCACACACTACACAAACACTATACACTCTCTCTCACACACAAAACATTCACTACATAAACACCATACACACACTACACAAACACTAGACACTCTGACACACACAACACATTAAACACACAAACATTTTACTCTCTCACACACACTATGCAAACCCTCGCCACTCACAAGCACTCTCACACACACACTGTACACACACACACACACACACACACACACACACACACACAGTATGTGTTATTTGTCAGGTGAGGAGAGAATAAGCGGCTCAGATGAACAGTAATACGGCACATGTGTGTGTGTGTGTGTGTGTGTGTGTGTGTGTGTGTGTGTGTGTGTGTGTGTACAGATAACGTGTCTTACTCATCTACGTTAGTCTGCGTCTGGAGGAGTTCTGATCAAACACACACTCACTCACTCAGTTCAGCACGTTATCATGATCTCTCCGGTCAGTTACCGGTTCACACTCCTCCTTCATGTGTGTGTGTAACCGGGGCCGGTGTAGAGTTGTGTTTATGTGGCGAATGTTGTGAAATTTCGCGCGGTGTTCTGTTTGAATCGTCCGACAGCGGAACACCGGAAGCGGTCTGTGATGAAATTGACAAAATTAAGAGTCTCGCTGTGTATTTCGGTATTCAGGCAAGGCTTAATTCTAATCACAGACTAAAATGTATGTTTGAAAAACACTTGCACTGATCGATTACATCTACATTTAAATATATCTATACATAGGTCTCTTGGATTTTTAATCACGGTGGATACAAGTAATGTTTTTTTCTAAATGACATTTCTTAAAAATCACCTACACCTCCTATTTAACTATGTCCTAATTATAAATACTGACTGAAATTATATCATCATATTTGATCGCAGTCGACGTGTTTCGGAAGCAGCAGTTTTGAGTGGCGCATGCGCTTGTCTTGGGAGCGGAACTGCTGCAGAGAAGCGCGTGTTTCCGGTGGTGCTGCTTTCAGTGTGACGCTGAGTCGGCGAGTCTGATGCAAGCTGAATGAATTACAGCACCGCGACACAAACCGGTACGTTATTGAGCCGTTATTACCGGCGCTTATTACCGCTCTACCGGCGCTCAAACACCGCGACTGACGGAGGACATTCAGAGGAACATAAGCGCACAACAGCCGCTTCAGCCTCGCCATATGTGTGTGTGTGTGTGTGTGTGTCAGTGTATGACCATGTGTGTGTCAGTCAGTGTATGATCGTGTGTGTGTAACTGTGTGTTTCTGTCAGTGTGTGTGTGTGTGTGTCAGTCAGTGTATGATTGTGTGTGTGTCAGTCAGTGTATGATCGTGTGTGTGTGTGTGTGTGTGTGTGTGTGTGTGTGTCAGTCAGTGTATGATCGTGTGTGTGTGTAACAGTGTGTTTCTGTCAGTGTGTGTGTGTGTGTGTGTGTGTGTCAGTCAGTCAGTGTATGATCGTGTGTGTGTGTGTGTCAGTCAGTCAGTGTATGATCGTGTGTGTGTGTGTGTAATAGTGTGTATTTCTGTCAGTGTATGATCATGTGTGTGTAACAGTGTGTTTCTGTCAGTGTGTGTGTGTGTGTGTCAGTCAGTGTATGATTGTGTGTGTGTGTGTGTCAGTGTATGATTGTGTGTGTGTGTGTGTGTGTGTCAGTCTGTCAGCTAGTTAGTGTATGATCATGTGTGTGTGTGTGTGTCTTAGTCAGTTAATCATAATCTGTTTGTGTGTGTTTGTATTAGTCACAGTCATCGTCGGTTTATAATTGTGTGTGTGTGTGTGTGTGTGTGTGTGTGTGTGTGTGTGTGTGTGTGTGTGTGTGTGTTTCAGCTGGAGATGTCGAGTCCTCTGGATCTGTACGAGTGTGTGACGGCGCAGGGAGAGACCGTTCGCTCTATCAAAGCCAAGAAAGGGTCTAAAGTCAGTCCTTTATCTCTCTCTCTCACACACACACACACACACACACACACACACACACACACACACACACACACAGCTGGACAGATACTTCATAACTCTGTGTGTCTGTTTGTGTGTGTATGCGTGAATGTGTGTGTGTGCATGTCTGGTCACACGTGTGTGTGTGTGTGTGTGTGTGTGTGTGTGTGCACACGTGCACGTCTGTCCTGTTGTGCGTGCGTGCATGGGTGTGTACATGTCTGTGTTTGTTTGTTTCTGTGTGTGTGTGGGTGCTGCAGGAGGAGGTGGACGCAGCGGTGCAGGTGCTGCTGCAGATGAAGCTGGACTATAAGCGTGTGACGGGGCAGGACTATAAGGCTGGATGCCCACCGCAGGATGGGGTGACACCACAGGACGGTGCGGCACCGCAGGACGGGGAGGACCAGGTGGACCCCTGGAGCGTCTCCTCCAGCAGCGCTAAAGGAGTGGACTATGAGAAGCTCATCGGTCAGTGCTGCTCATCATCTGCGCCAGTCTGCTGTGCTTTACTCTTACTGTGTGTGTGTGTGTGTGTGTGTTCAGTGCGCTTCGGCAGCAGTAAGGTGGATCAGGAGCTGGTGGACAGAATCTCTCGACTCACCGGGAAAACACCACACCGCTTCCTGCGCAGAGGAATCTTCTTCTCACACAGGTGAAACACACACACACACACACACACACACACACACACACACACACACACACACACACACAATTACTGCATGCACATAAACAGAGAAACATAGATTAGAGATTAGAATACACACACGCACACACACATAGGTTGAAATAAGTGATAAACAATATACACTCACCGGCCACTTTATTAGGTACACCTGTCCAACTGCTGGTTAATGGAAATGTCTAATCAGCCAATCACATGGCAGCAGCTTTTTGGCATGTAGACATGGTCAAGAGGATCTGCTGCAGTTCAGAGCGAGCATCAGAATGGGGAAGAAAGGGGATTTAAGAGACTCTGAACGTGGCATGGTTGTTGCTGCCAGTCGGGCTGCTCTGAGTATTTCAGAAACTGCTGATCTACTGGGATTTTCACGCACAACCATCTCTAGGGTTTACAGAGAAAAAGAGGAAATATCCAGTGAGCGGCAGTTCTGTGGGCGCAAATGCCTTGTTGATGAGGCCAGAGGTCAGAGGAGAATGGCCAGACTGGTTCCAGCTGATAGAAACAACACGTCCAACCTTGAGGCGGATGGGCTACAGCAGCAGAAGAGCACACCGGGTGCCGCTCCTGTCAGCTAAGAACAGGAAACTGAGGCTACAATTCACACAGACTCACCAAAACTGGACAATAGAAGATTGGAGAAACGTTGCTGCTCTGATGAGTCTCCATTTCTGCTGACACATTCGGATGCTCGGCTCACAATTTGGCCTCAACAACATGAAAGCATGGATCATCCTGCCTTGTATCAGCGGTTCAGGCTGGTGGTGGTGGTGTAATGGTGTGGGGGAGATTTTCTTTGGCTCCATTAGTACCAATTGAGCATCAACGCCACAGCCTACCTGAGTATTGCTGCTGACCATGTCCATCCCTTTATGAGCACAGTGTCTCCATCTTCTGATGGCTACTTCCAGCAGGATAACGCAGCATGTCATAAAGCTCAATCATCTCAGACTGGTGTCTTGAACATGACGATGAGTTCACTGCACTCAAATGGCCTCCACAGTCACCAGAGCTCAATCCAATAGAGCAGCTTTGGGATGTGGTGGAACGGGAGATTGGCATCATGGATGTGCAGCCGACAAATCTGCAGCAACTGTGTGATGCTATCATGACAATATGGAGCAAAATCCCTGAGGAATATTTCCAGTAGCTTGTTGAATCTCTGCCACCAAGGATTAAGGTAGTTCTGAAGGCAAAGGGGTCCAACCCGGTACTAGTAAGGTGTACCTAATAAAGTGGCCAGCGAGTGTAGATTGAAGTACTTTTTAAATAATAAAAAGCAGATCTAAATAAACACACAGCCCAAATACAGTCCACTTTTCCCAGTGTAGATTGTGTGTTTCTGCTTGACTTAGTTGTGTGTTGTATGTTGTGTGGTCTGCTGTTCAGAGACATGCATCAGATCCTGGACGCATTCGAGCAGCAGAAGCCCTTCTACCTGTATACGGGCCGCGGACCCTCGTCACAGGCCATACATGTGGGTCACCTGATCCCCTTCATCTTCACCAAGTGAGTGCTGATGCTGCTGCTGTGTCCTGCTCTGTTCCCTGTAGATCCTCACAGCTCTTCTCCTCCTCCTCAGGTGGCTGCAGGACGTGTTTGACGTTCCTCTGGTCATCCAGCTGACGGATGATGAGAAGTACCTGTGGAAGGACCTGACGCTGGAGGAGTGTCGGCGCTTCACCGTGGAGAACGCCAGAGACATCATCGCCTGCGGGTTCGACGTCAACAAGACCTTCATCTTCTCTGATCTGGAATATATGGGGTACAGTGCTGTTATACAGAGTGCAGACAGAAGGGGGCGCTGAAATATCTGCATGTCTGAATGCTGCATATGTTGTAAGTGCTGTGTGTGTGTGTGTGTGTGTGTGTGTGTGTGTGTGTGTGTTGTGCAGGGCGAGTCCTGCCTTCTACAGAAACGTGGTGAAGGTCCAGAAGCATGTGACTTTTAACCAGGTTAAAGGCATCTTCGGCTTCACAGACAGCGACTGCATCGGTGAGCAGATCAGCTCTTCTGTTCATCGCTGAGTGTTGGTCAGTGTGTGTTTGACTGTGTGTGTGTGTGTGTGTGTGCAGGGAAAATCAGCTTTCCAGCCATTCAGGCAGCTCCGTCCTTCAGTAACTCGTTCCCGCAGATCTTTGGTGACAGAAAGGACGTCCAGTGCCTCATTCCGTGTGCTATTGATCAGGTGAGTCTCACATCCTGTTCACCAGCATGTATGTCTGTGGAGACACTCGTGACGCTCTATAATCTTCATAATACTCTGAGATACTCTATAAAACTCTGATACTTCGGAGATGCTCTATGACGCTCTGAGATCCTCTTTGACATGCTAAGATTCTCTATGATGCTCTGAGATGCTCTATAACTCTTTGAGATGCTTTACGAAACTGAGATGCTCTATGACACTCTGAGATGCTCTATAACTCTCTGAGATGATTTATAATGCTCTGAGATGCTCTACAACACTGTGACATGCTCTATAACACTCCAAGATTCTTTATGACACTCAGAGATTCTCTATGATGCTCTGATATGCCCTATAACACTTTGAGATTCTTAACAAAACTGAGATGCTTTGACACTCTGAGATGCTCTATGACCCTCTAAAATGCTCTATGACACTGTGAGATGCCCTATAACACTCTGAGATGCTTTACGACACTCTGAAATGCTCTAATAAACTCTGAGATGATTTATGACACTCTGAGATGCTCTATAATACTCTCAGATTCTCTATGACGCTCAGAGATTCTCTATGACGCTCTGATATGCCCCATAACACTGAGATTCTTTACAAAACTGAGATGCTCTGACACTCTGAGATGCTCTATGACCCTCTTAAATTCTTCATGACGCTCTGAGATGCTCTATGACCCTCTGAAATTCTTTATAACACCCTGAGATGCTCTATGATGCCCTGAGATGCTCTATGACCCTCTGAACTTCTTTATGACGCTCTGAGATGCTCTATGACCCTCTGAAATATTTATGACGCTCTGAGATGCTCTATGACCCTCTGAACTTCTTTATGACGCTCTGAGATGCTCTATGACCCTCTGAAATATTTATGACGCTCTGAGATGCTCTATGACCCTCTGAAATTCTTTATGACCCTCTGAAATTCTTTATGACGCTCTGAGATGCTCTATGACCCTCTGAACTTCTTTATGACGCTCTGAGATGCTCTATGACCCTCTGAAATATTTATGACGCTCTGAGATGCTCTATGACCCTCTGAACTTCTTTATGACACTCTGAGATGCTCTATGACCCTCTGAAATATTTATGACGCTCTGAGATGCTCTATGACCCTCTGAAATTCTTTATGACCCTCTGAAATTCTTTATGACGCTCTGAGATGCTCTATGACCCTCTGAAATTCTTTATGACGCTCTGAGATGCTCTATGACCCTCTGAAATTCTTTATGACGCTTTGAGATGCTCTATGACGCTTTGTCCCTCAGGATCCATACTTCCGCATGACTCGTGACGTAGCTCCTCGTATCGGGTACCTGAAGCCGGCTCTTCTTCACTCCACCTTCTTCCCAGCGCTGCAGGGGGCACAAACCAAGATGAGCGCCAGCGACGCCAACTCCACCATCTTCCTGACCGACACGCCCAAACAGATCAAAAACAAGGTACACACACACAGAAATACATACACTTACAGATACACACACACACAAGCTAACACAAACATGCGCACACAGACAGATACATACACACAGACACGCACAACACACAAATATATCTACACAGATACACACACACACAGATACACAAACACACAGAGATACACACAAACATGCACACACAGACAGAAAAACAGATAGACAAACACACAAATAAACACAAAGATACACACACACACACACACACACACACACTAGCGTTCATTCTCTGATCGCTCTGTCTGCTTCAGGTAAACAAACACGCATTCTCCGGCGGGAAGGACACCATCGAGGAGCACAGGAAGTTGGGTGGAGATCCAGATGTGGACGTTTCCTTCATGTATCTGACGTTCTTCCTGGAGGACGATGAACAGCTGGAGAAGATCCGACAGGTGAGATGAGCGGGATGCAGCACACCTGAGGAGTCCTGCCTGCTGTCGCTCACACACCTGTGCTTGTGTTTCAGGACTACAGCAGCGGCGCCATGCTGACCGGCGAACTGAAGAAGAGTCTAATCGACACACTGCAGCCCATCATCGCTGAGCACCAGGAGAAACGCAAACACGTGACCGACGACATCGTGCAGCAGTTCATGACTCCACGCAAACTACACTTCAGCTGCTAGACTGACCCCAGAACTGTCCAATAAAGCGCTTCAGTAACCCAAGCAGACTCTGATGTGGTCAAACAGGTTTAATGTGGTCAGGCACACACAGCTGGAGCTGAACACAGGACAGAGTCAGTGCACATCACTGCTGAAACACACACACACACACACACACACACACACACACACACACACACACACACACTGATATATGCAAATGCCGATATGAGTCTCACAATGATCAAGTGTTCATTACAATAGACAGTTATCATCAGTTAAGCTGAGAACACACACACACACACACCTGCTCTGATTCTATAATACACACACAGTGAAGCGTGACGTTCCTCACACCCCTGACACATTCTGACTCATGTTTTAGTTCAAATGTAAATAATAGAGTGGCTCAGTGGTGTTAAACTGTCACTTCACAGCAAGAAGGTCTCTGGTTTGAGTCTCGGCTGGGTCAGTTGGTGTTTCTGTGTGGAGTTTGCATGTTCTCCCCGTGTTGGCGTGGGTTTCCTCCGGGTGCTCTGGTTTCCCCCACAGTCCAAACACATGCGCTATAGAGGAACTGATCAACTACACTGACCGTAGTGGATGAGTGTTTCCCAGTGATGGGTTCAGCTTGAAAAGCATCCGCTGTGTAAAAGATATGTTGGAATAGTTGGCAGTTCATTCTGCTGTAGCGACCTCTAATAAATAAAGGACTAAGCCAATGGAAAATGAATGTAAATAAAAGCTGAGAATATTATTCTCCCTCTCGTACATCGTCCTCTTATCTTTTGCAGTCTGGGTCAAAACAGCACTTGCTGGAGGAATAAAGTAACTATAAATTAGATTTGCTCAGGGGTATGGATCAGTTCAGGCGTCGCTATATACAGTGTGTGTTATATTCAGAACAGTTCCATATCATCATCATCATGCACAACGTCACATGTTGTAATTCTGGAGTTCACCTGTAGGCGGCAGCGCTTCACTATTTGTGAGAAACTGAGATCATTTCAACATCATGAAGCTGCAGACCCAGAGACCCAACCGCACACTCAGACGTTGCAAATTTACATTAATCTAAAACATGATTCAGAATGTGTCAGGGGTGTGAGTAATGTCCATCAGCACCATAACAGAGGTGAAGAACTGATCAGATGATGAAGGTGCATGAACTGACCGTGTACACCTGTATGCCGGTGCTGATGAAGCTGTAATATCTGCAGATGCATTAATCAAACTATCAAAGAGTAATCAAATTTGAGAGAGGCGTTTTAGGATATGAAGGGAATATACAGGTGTTATTTTCAAGCCGCTGAGAGAGATATGGAGATATTTCATATTTTATTCTTCGGCTAAAGTGCATGAAGGAAACTGTAATTTTGAGCTTTCATGTTCACATCAGCAAATCTTCTGTATCTGCGCTGATCAGCTGGGAATGAAAGGTGATTAAATCTGACTTGATGACAGATTAATAATGTCTCATGTCATTGTCCAGTGCTGAGTCGCATAATGATTATAATAATAATAATAATAATGGCTTTCCCAGAGATGGGTTGCAGCTGGAAGGGCATCCGCTGCGTAAAAACTTGCTGGATAAGTTGGCGGTTCATTCCGCTGTGGCGACCCCGGATTAATAAAGGGACTAAGCCGACAAGAAAATGAATGAATAATAATGGCTGCATGGTGGCTCAGTGGGTAGCACATTCACCTCACAGCAAGAAGGTCTCTGGTTTGAGTCTCGGCTGGGTCAGTTGGTGTTTCTGTGTGGAGTTTGCATGTTCTCCCCGTGTTGGTGTGGGTTTCCTCCGGGTGCTCCGGTTTCCCCCACAGTCCAAACACATGCAGTATAGGAGAATTGGTTAACTAAATTGTCTAGTGTGTGTGAATGCGTGTATGGATGTTTCCCGGTGATGGGTTGCAGCTGGAAGGGCATCGGCTGTGTAAACATATGCTAGATAAGTTGGCGGTTCATTCCACCATGGGGGCCGCTGATAAATAAAGTGACTAAGCTGAAAAGAAAATGAATGACTGATAATAATAATAGAATACTGATTAAATGTTAATCTAGTGAATGAAATGATATGTGCGACAGTAAGTTACGTCAGTAATGTTTTCAACATGCCCAGGGTCAACAATAAGGCCTGCCCGGTGGCCCAGGGGGAGCGTGAGAGATGCTTGGGACAGTGCAGGATCATTACTGGGCTGATGGGACAGTGCTGCATGTCACTAACATTTCACTTGTCTGCGACTATATTTGTCAGTTGCTCTCCTCTGCTGTTCATGTTTGCATAACACTTTTATTAACATTTTTAAAGTGTTGAAATTCGAGATTCACAGACTTTATTTTTGACACATTATTTAAAATATGCAGCTAAAAACAGCTATTCCCTATTTTTTTTGGTGGGGCCAAAGTAAAAATCTGAACTCCTGGCCCGATGGCCCAACCCTGATGCCGAACAGCTTCATTTTGATACGCAGATATTAATATATGAAAAAATAAAACTCTAATTTCCCTCGACTCACTTCACTCTGGAGGCTTGTTGATTATCAGTTCTGAGCTGTTTCAGTCAGGTCTGTGATATTAAAATGATGATATTGAGAGTGACTGATGCAGCTCAGCTGATGGAGGATCACACTAATATACAGCGCTCAGCATAAATGAGTTCACTCTCTTACTAACATTAATATTCTCCATTTCTCAGTCAGTATAGACTATATGTGTTATCACAGAGCAGTGTTATTAAACCGTTATACTCATTAAAATAAGAGTCTGATCACTGAGTGTCTTTAGGAATAAAAGATCAGACATTAAAGTTATTGCAAACAATATAAAAATTACTAAATGTCTTACATTTAATATTTCTCTTGATGGTTCCTGTTTATTAAAACTCTAATATTTCCCCATATATATGAATGTGTGTGTGCTGTGTTGTTGTCAGATGAGTGGATCAGTGTTGTCTTTGGTTCTGACTAATCTACTGTATCTGCACACACATGTATTACTGTAGAGCCTCCTGCAGAGAAGATTACTGTAGAGCAGAGCTCTGAGAGACTCATTCATGATCAGCGCTGTATATTAATGCTCATATTCCCTGTGTGCTTCAGTTATGAACGCTTTATAAACACTGTGTGAGGATCTGCTGAACAAAGAGCAGATCTGATGAGTGTGTTCAGCGCAGAAGGCGAACCACGGCTTCGTACATGGCGAAGACGGACATGTTGACGGGGAAGGCACGAATACAGTTTACAGTCAGGCCTCTGAAGAGAACGCCCGAGCCCTCGGTCCTCACGCTGTGTGTGATGCAGTGCAGGAATCCTCTGTAGCGCCGGCCGCTCACTCCGTCCACCTGCAGACGAGACTTGATCACGTCCATCGGCGTCCCCACGGCCCACCCGCACATACCAGACACACCACCCGCTAGGAGGACCACTGGCCAACCTGCAAACACACACACACACACACACACACACACACACATTTTAAATATGCAATAGCATACTGAACAATTCTCTAACATTACACCTCGCGATTCTAACTTTACAGCTCACGATTAAAACTTTACACCCAATGATTCTAACTTTACACCTCGTGATTCTAACTTTACACCTCACTATTCTAACTTTACACCTCGTGATTCTAACTTTACACCTCGTGATTCTAACTTTACACCTCACGATTCTAACTTTACACCTCACGATTCTAACTTTACACCTCGTGATTCTAACTTTACACCTCGCGATTCTAACTTTACACCTCGTGATTCTAACTTTACACCTCACGATTCTAACTTTACACCTCACGATTCTAACTTTACACCTCGTGATTCTAACTTTACACCTCGCGATTCTAACTTTACAGCTCACGATTAAAACTTTACACCCAATGATTCTAACTTTAAACATCGTGATTCTAACTTTACACCTCACGATTCTAACTTTACACCTTGTGATTCTAACTTTACACCTCGCGATTCTAACTTTACAGCTCACGATTAAAACTTTACACCCAATGATTCTAACTTTACAGCTCACGATTAAAACTTTACACCCAATGATTCTAACTTTACACCTCGTGATTCAAACTTTACAGCTCACGATTAAAACATTACACCCAATGATTCTAACTTTACACCTTGTGATTCTAACTTTACACCTCACGATTCTAACTTTACACCTCGTGATTCTAACTTTACACCTCGTGATTCTAACTTTACACCTCACGATTCTAACTTTACACCTCACGATTCTAACTTTACACCTCGCGATTCTAACTTTACACCTCACGATTCTAACTTTACACCTCGAGATTCTAACTTTACACCTCGTGATTCTAACTTTACACCTCGTGATTCTAACTTTACACCTCGTAATTCTAACTTTACACCTCGCGATTCTAACTTTACAGCTCACGATTAAAACTTTACACCCAATGATTCTAACTTTACAGCTCACGATTAAAACTTTACACCCAATGATTCTAACTTTACACCTCGTGATTCAAACTTTACAGCTCACGATTAAAACTTTACACCCAATGATTCTAACTTTACACCTCGTGATTCTAACTTTACACCTCGTGATTCTAACTTTACACCTCACGATTCTAACTTTACACCTCACGATTCTAACTTTACACCTCGTGATTCTAACTTTACACCTCACGATTCTAACTTTACAGCTCACGATTAAAACTTTACACCCAATGATTCTAACTTTAAACATCGTGATTCTAACTTTACACCTCGCGATTCTAACTTTACACCTCGTGATTCTAACTTTACACCTCGTGATTCTAACTTTACACCTAATAGTTTTGTAAATATGACTGTAGGTAACTTTAATAATGTGATGTATGTTCAGAGTAAAGGTGTTTTACCTGGCCGCTGGTTCTCTGTGGTCAGTATTTCACATATAGTGTTGTAAGTGAGGAAGTAAGTGGCGAATGAGGGTCCGTCGCGCAGCGCTAAAGCAGCAGACCCCTTATAGAGCCCCAGCAGACCCTCGTCCCGTGCGATGCGGAGTAAACATTGTACCGGACCACGGTATTTACTGCTGGACTCTTGGCTGATGTGCTGAACAGGCTCCGTCTGACACTGAAGACGCACCTTCACAATGTCTGCAGGCGCCATCACCAACACCTGAAACGTAACGAAACACAACACACACACATACACACACACTCATTTATCAGGGTTTCTACTATACCCTAAATGTCAAACTAGCTGAGCTTTCAGTGCCTCACGTCAACTGGCTAAAATACTGAATTTCCATCACCTATCCACTAATGTCATCATAATAATATCAATAAGCCGTGGCAGTGACCTGAGTGACTCCTCCAGTGAATCCGGCCAGGAATATGTGTGCTTTGTGATGCGGCTCTCCAGCGCTCCTGTGCTGCAGCTGATGCAGAAACTGCAGGATGTTCCTGTAAGTGCCGAACACCAGAGACGAGCTGATGGAGACGGTGCTGATGGGCATCGACATGCCTCTGTAGAAACCCCGCAGCTGACACACACACACACACACACACACACACACACACACACACACACACACACACACACACACACACACACACACACACACAGAGAGAGGGTTAGTTCACCATAATACTGTTGCTGTGACCATTCATTCATTCATTTAGCCGCAGCTTAGTCCCTTATTTATCAGGGGCCGTCACAGTGGAATGAACTGCCAACTATTCCAGCATATGTTTTACACAGCAGATGACCTTCCTGCTGCAATCCAGTACTGGGAAACACCAATACACACTCATACACTATGGCCAATTTAGTTCATCAATTCCCCTATAGCTGGGTCTCAAACCAGAGACCTTCTTGCTGTGAGGCCACAGTGCTAACCACTGAGCCACTGTGCCGCCCTGCTGGCAACAAACCATTGTAAAGATTTCTCTCTACTCTGACATCTGGCAGTTTGTAGACTTTCTCGCTATTCCAACTTTTCTTCTCACAGTTTTGACTGTTCTGACTTGTGACTGTTCCCCTGGTGATTCTGACTGCTCATCTCACAATTCTCATTTTGTATCTCATATTTCTGACTTTCTATCTGCAATTCCAGCTTTCCATCTCACTATTCTGACGTTATATCTCGCCGTTCTCAATTTACATTTACAATTGTGATTATTTATCTTACAATTCAGACTTTTGATTGTGCAATTCCCGGGAGTACCCGGAGGACACCAACGCAAACTCAGGGAGAACATGCAAACTCCACACAGAAACGCCAACTGAGCCGAGGATCGAACCAGCAACCCGGCGACCTTCTTGCTGTGATGTGAACGTGCTTCTTTTGTAATATGTTACACTTAAATAAAAGTATGTTGTATAAGATTTGTTTTGTTATCTAAGTACTGAAAATTACCACATACATCACGCGCAGTCCACTTAGCGCAGCGTTTGTGTCGGGTAATACGTTTCTACCAGCAGATGGGAGTGGCCACTGCACTTCAGTCATTCATCATTTTGAGAAGCTGAAGCTGATGAGGTAATATTTTTGATACAATTGTTGTAATATCAGAAACATTAGCCTATTGAATATCAATATTCTGCAAGGTATTGAAGTAGAAATTCCAGTATCTTGACAACACTACACCTCAGTTAATCACTCTGTCCAAATGAACACGTGTGTAGCTTTGTATCACATTGGAAAACAACTATAAAATAAATCATATTTTCAGATTTGAAGACAGATAGAAGATGACATTTTCAAAAAACAAACAGAAACTGCACATCAGGAGAGGAGATAGGAAGCTCAAGAGGTATGATATGGCTCATAACCGAATAGTAAGTGGGTTCATTTATTAATGTTTTTTCTTTTCATTTTTGATGTTTCAAGTCACAAAGCATCACAATCAGGGCTTTACATTTACTTTTTTGATCACCAGTCACTGTGGCTAGTAGATTTCCAACATTACTAGCCACTCGCCATTTTCTCTAGCCACCGTTTTATTGTTTGGAATATATTTTATATAAATAAATGTGACTTTGACATGTAAAATGACTTGATTTAGATGTTGTGTTGTCCACATGCCTCCTCTTTTATTTCACTGTATGTGTGTGTGTTGTGTGTGAGCTTGCTCACTGTGCATGAGCCAATGGGTTTTGTCGCATTGCAATTGGTTTTTATTTCGCATGACTTTTTAGGGCTCAGAATAAAGGTTTTACTAAATTCATCTCTAACCACACTAAAAAGAAAAAAACTTTTTTTTAATAAATTAACATTGAAAAAGATCTATTGTCATGCATCTAAATATGCACAGTAATCTGTCCAGGCTAAAGGTCCCAGATCAGCAGTTACTACACACAAATAGGGAGTTAATCTCATATGAAAATAATGTTATTGTAAAGGATGATGATTAAACTATATTAACAAAATTACTGTAAGCAAAAGAAAGCAGGTAAAACACACCACGAGTGATGATGAGAGGATGATCCTGTGCCTGAGAATAGTTAAAAGGAAAGCAGTGGCTGCTGCTGTTGCTTACAAATATATATATATTTTCTATCTTGAGCTCTTAAAAGCAGCAGGACTGTGGATAGACAAGCATCGTTTTTTGTCTAGTCTTTTCCAAAGAGAACTGAGCGCAAATGAACAAAAAAAAGCGCAAGTAAACGGGAGCGCACGCACTTTTAACATCACCTGTGTGCGCGAGTAGTCATCCTCTCTTACGGTATTCACCTGCTTTGTCTCTCGCAAACAGTTATTGTTTTCAGGCGTGCTGCTTCTCGATTCTAAGATCACATTTGCAGGCATATTGGGCCATCCTTATTGTCGAACCCTGCTTTAAGACAACTACAACGTAAAAATGATTCCAACCTGCCAAAGTGGCTAGTGGAGGCGGCTGTCCAACCCTCCAAATCTGAAATCAGCGGGTGTTAATGTGAAGCCCTGATCACAATGTATTGTTAAAAGAAGGCTGTCAACTCAAACACCCTTTATTTATCCTTAAACCATTTATAATCCTGTTATTAAGGTTAGAGTAGATCACATTACGAAAGTGGGGATATTTTAGTTGGGTGAATTAGAACTTTTTTGGGGGGGGGGGGGGGGGGTGCTTTTTTGGGGCTAAGCCCCTTATCCCTTTCAACCCTAAACGCCGCTGAGTTCTCCTAATTCTGTCTTCACCTCACGATCTTTTATTGACTCTGTTCATGCTTCCTTTAAGCTCAATACTCCACAAACATAACATTAACTACCACTGCTATGCCGATGATCTACTTCCCATCAGACTAGGAATAGATTTATCATTAGACACCTTTTCTTATGCCTAACCCACATGTGAGCAGGATGACCGATAACTCTCTGCAGCTGAATGAAAACAGAACAGAAGTGTTAATATTAGGTCCCGCTGCTTCAATGACTCACTTAAAACTCAGCCAGGAGTCCTAAAAGACAATCTGCACAATCACGCAGAGAATCTCCCAGTTATCTTTGATCCACTCTTGCAGTTTGATAATCATGCAAATCCATGTGCCATGCAGCAGCTTTTCCAGCTTAGATTGGTGGCAAAAGTTAAAGCGTTTCCTTCTAAAACAGATCTAGAAAGTGTGCGCCATGCTTTACTCTCCTCTCGCTTAGACTACTGCAACTCTCTGTACATCGTCTCCCCCAGTCAACACTCTCTCAGCTACAGCTGGTCCAGAATGCAGGCGCCAGATTGATAACAGGAACTGAGAAAAGAGCTCACATCTCCCCTGTCCTCGCCTCATTGCACTGGCGTCCTATAACATTGAGAGGTGATTTGAAAATCCTTCATTTCACTTCTAAAGCAGTGCACAGTTCTGCCCCGGCCTATGTCAGTGCACTTATTAGGCCTTATACAGCTTGTAAATCATGAAGATGCCATGACCAGTTTCATTGTCTGTCCCTCGGTCTCGCTGCAAATCTAAAGGTGATGGAGCTTTCTGTCAGGCTCTGGAACGGTCTCTCTCTGAACAGCAGGGTTTCTCCTTCATGGGATGCTTTTAAATCTGACTTATAGACTTATTTTTACTCTCTTGCCTTTGAGTGACGCATGCATGCATGGTATTTTTATTTGTATTTTACTGTTACTCTTATACATTTACATTTCCTTGTATTTTAATACTGTTTGTAGTTTTATTGTCTTGTTTATTTTATTGTAAAACACTTTGGATCAACTACAGGTGTGTAAAGTTGTGCTCTGTGAATAAGTTTGTCTTGCCTTGACATTACATCTCATCGTTCTTGTTCATTTGTTTCCACATCTCACGATTGACCATGTTTGAGTGGTGTGTGTGTGTGTGTGTGTGTGTGTGTGTGTGTGTGTGTGTGTGTGTGTGTGTATGCGCAGATATTCACCCCTTCATTTTTGCAGGTTTTCCTCACACACTGCCAAAATCCAGAATAACCCGTCTGTGTCTGGAGTCTCACCTGAAACAGCAGCAGCAGAAGCAGTTACACACACACATACACACACACACACACACACACACACACACACACACACACACACACACACACACATCTGTATGCGTCATGAAGATGATGATGATGGTTTACCTTCACCGTGTCCAGTGGATACCCCACCGCCACTCCAAACGCACCTGAACACACCAAACACAATCAGCCGTCACACACACACACACACACACACACACACACACACACACACACACACACACACACACACACACACACACACACACACACACGACTATTAACACACATTTACAACTAGCTCTGAGAATGTTGCTTTTTTATTCATAAAAGTACATATTAAAGCATTTATTCGAGTTAAATGAGTGTTTAGACAGCGTGTCATGTTAATCAACACACATTGTGGAAACATTACTGAAGAACGCTTTCTCAACATATCTGCATATCTAATGATTTAAATATAAAAATAAATAAAATCATTTAAAAATTACAAATATAAATCATAGATAATTCATAATAAATAAAATCATAAAAAACTAAAAATAAATGGCAAAAAAATCATTAATTAATTATGTTTTAAATATTGCCTCTTATTTTATATAGCTTCTATTTATACATGTAAATATTTATCTATAATATAATTATTTATATATTTCCAGCTTACTTGTTAAATTCTATAATTTAGCTTCTTATTGCTATTATTTTTGTTTTTACAATTATTTTTACTGAAAATTGTGCTGTGTGTGTGACTTTTAGTCTGTGTGTGTGTGTGGGGTGTGTTATTGTTTATTTGAGGTATAACAGAATGATGAATCTTAAACTAAAGAGACAGTTCACTCAAAACAATCATTACATTTCTGTCATCATTAACTCTCCTTTTACCACTGATTTCCAGAGTAGCAGAAGCAAACACCATGAGGGTCAGTGGTTACCAATGTCCAGCATTTCCAGTAGAACTTCTTTAGTGCTCAGCACACACTCATAAAGGTTTAAGCAAGAGAAGAGCAAATGATGACATAATTTTCATTTAGGTGTACTGTCCCTTTAAGACACACACACAAACCATTGTTTCTGTGAATTGTGGGGACATTCCATTGGTTTCCATTGTTTTTATACTATACAAACTGTATTCTCTACAACCTTAAAATTGTACTCATAAATCACACACACACACACACACACACACACACACACACACACACACACACACACACACACACACACACACACTGACCTCCAACGGAACCGGCCAGGAAATCCGCCAGGTGCATCACGACCAGAAGCAAAAGATCCGATCGAACCGAACCGAACCGAGTCGAAGCATCGGAATCATCCGCTTCGAATCATCATCATCGCGAATAAAGCCGCTTCAGGAGCTGTCGATGAACAGGAAGATGATGAAATGACAGAAGGTGATAAGGAGTGTGTGTGTGTGTGTGTGTGTGTGTGTGTGTGTGTGTGTGTGTGTGTGTGTGTGTCGCTCTGTCTGTCATGACACACACATGAAGCTGAAGGTCAGAATCTCCTCCAGAATGGCGGGCCTCTGCGCTGTTGGTCGCCCGCTGTGGTTCTGGGCTCTCGGTGATTCTCCGTCGGTGTTAGGAGCAGAGCTGATCCTCTGTCAGATGTTAAAGGCGCTGTAATGTGGAGCTGTCAGAGCGGTGCTGTTCCTGCTGCGGCCGCGGGGTGGCGCTACTGCGCAGGCTCACTGAATGACTGACCATGTGACACGTGAGTCACGTGGTACACGGAACTGATGATTCATATTAAACAGCTGCAGCTCTGATACCGCTGAACTACAATAGAGAACATTCTATACAGATCAGCGTTTCTATAGGCTACTGTCCTCACGCTCAGCCAATCACAGCAGAGGAAACACTCTGCCAACACAGATCTGCTCATATACTAACAGTCATGTAGACAATTGAATAAATAACAGGAATAAATCCTGTTACTCGCTATAATTCCTGTTCCTACATTACTGGCATGACTGGGTTTAGGGTTAAATGTAGAATATAGCAGCTGAAGAGGAAAGTATTGGCAGATTCAATCTGTTTTCCCCACTGTATCTATATTATATTAATCTTCTGAAGAAAGTCTGTAGTTTGGCTGAAATAAATAAAGTAAAAACTGCTGTGGCCAATAATATAAGCCCCCTTAAGAAATGATTTTGATCACAAATTATCGTTTTTTATTAACGATTTATATTGTAACAATATCATTTAAACCGTACTGTTAAATTACAAACAATTCCACATTACATTGAATATGAACATGTAATGCGGGATTAAAATAACATTCAGTCATTTTCTATCAGCTTAATGCCTTATTTATCAAGGATCGCCACAGCGGAATGAACCGTCAACTATTTCAGCATATGTTTTACACACGGATGCCCTTACTTACAGCTGAAACCCAGTACTGGGAAACACCCACACACACACACACACACTACGGTCAGTGTAGTTGATCAGTTCCCCTATAGCGCATGTGTTTGGACTGTGGGGGAAACCGACGCCAACAAGGGGAGAACATGCAAACTCCATTCACAAACTGTTCATTAACAGTGTTTTAACAGTGTAGATGTTTTGTTAGGTTTATGCCAAATTTATTTGTATTTTTATTGGTTTATATGTCTTTAACATCTGACAAAGGGGCAACCAATGAAAACTCTCCTTTGGGCTGTAATTTGGGTGATTTACATACTTGCAGACTGTTAATTAATGTCCACTGTCTCTTGCTGAAATAATTAAACTGGGCAAAGACTAATCGCGATCAAAATAAAAGTTTGTTTTGACATAATATGTGTAAGTGTATTTCATATACAGCTGAAAGCAGAAGTGTACATACACTCTAATAAAGGAGCATAACCATGTTTTATAATCACACTAAACGTTTACTATTTTAGGTCTGTCAGGATTCCCTAAATGATTTACATTTGCTAAATGCCAGAATAATGAGAGAATTGTTTATTAATTTCTAGACAGTCAAAAGTTTACACACATTTCCTTGGTATTGTTTAGCTTTGCTTTTAAACTGTGTAACTGTGGTCAGATGTTTTGGGTCTCCTTCCACAAGCTTCTCACAATAGTTTGCAGGAGTTTTGGCTCATTCCTCCTGCAGAATTGCTGTAACTGAGTCAGATTTGTTGGCTGTCTTGCTCGCACAAGCTTCTTCAACTTTGCCCACACATTCTCTATAGGATTGAGATCAGGTCTTTGTGATGGCCACTCCAAAACATTCACTCTGTTGTCCTTAAAGCACATTTGAACTAATTTGACAGTGTGCTTAGAGTCATGGTCTGTCTGGAAGGCCGTACTCACACTAGGTACAGTTGCCTCGAACTGGGCCAAAGCACGCTTGTGCCCCCTCCCGTCTCCCCTGACGGCCCGCACTCACACTACAATCGGGCCTGGGCACGCTTACGTCATCGCTGCTGCGCTGTTCAGTGAGCGCTCTCGCTCAGCACAGTGGGGATTGCTCTAGTTATATTGTGTCAGTGGTTTGTTATGCAGAGACATGCAGTCAAATATTTCGCCAAATAGTCCTTAGGGATGCGGGGATACGCAGTCAGATATTTCACCGAACAGATCCGCCACTTTTGGTGCTCATAAACAGTCATAAAGCCCTCATGCTGCAGGAATAAGGAGGTCTGCTGAAGGCGCAGCTGTCGGCCTCTCCAGCGTTTTCGAAACACTCTGTTTTGGGCGCTCGAGAACTCCGGCGTAGTGTGGATGGATGGCGTAACTGTAGCAAAACTTATGCATTTTAAAACGAAAACGCATTAGTGTAAACGGGGCCTCAGATCCATCAGAGCACAGCACATGCCTCCAAACATTAGTTTCCCAGTGTCATTCAGCTAATGGTAATCTGGCTTTGTTGTTGATTCTGGCTTGTTGATTTTTTCATGTTGTCACACAGGGAAGCAGTGTGTTTGAGCTTTTCCTTCAACACTATTCTACAGTTGTGCCTCACATTAACTCAAATGTTGTCAATCAGCCAATCAGAAACCTCCAAAACCCTGACATCATCATCTGAGCTTTACAGAGGCAGAATAATCTTACTGTGTGTAAACTTGACTTTCAAGAAGAGTTAGAACAATTTCTCAAACAATATCTCTCTCATTATTCTGCTGTTAAGCAGAACAGAAACACACGTGATCATCCTCACTTACCTAAAAGAGAAACAGTTTACTCACATTAACATCTGACTGTGTTTAAATGCTGATGTGCCTTTATACAGCGAATGTAAACTCCTGCTTTCAGCTGGATATAATGGATATGCGATACACAGAAACAAAACTGTTCAAAACTATTTAGTTGCATAGATTTTTAAAGGTCTGTATCATTTCAGGAAATGTTCACAGTATTTCCTCTAATATTTGTTCTTCTGGAGAAAGTCTTTTTGGTTTTATTTCGTCAATATTATTATCCCCTTTACATGTCACGTTCAGCTGAACACTAGTGTCTTGAAGAATATCTAGTCTAATATTCTGTGCTGTCATCATGGAGAAGAGGAACACATCAGCTATTAGAGATGAGTTATTAAATAAATAAATATGAAAGAGTGTAATATTGCCTGTCTGCGATGATGATGATGATGATGATGAAGGGGCGTTTCTTCGTCCTGCAGCTTCTATTGGTCACTGATGGACTTTCCCCTTCATATCAGCTTCATTCAGTAAAAATAGCCGTCAGTCGGCCAGTGGACAGCAGCTGCTCATGACCACACACACACACACACACACGTGCACACACACTAGCCTGGACACTCACACTAGCACACACACACTAGCCCAGACACCCATTCGAGTGCACACACACACTAGCCAGCACACTCACACACTAGAGCACACACATTCTAGCACGCGCACACACACAACTGTGCGCGCACACACTAACAGCAGTGCGCACACACACTCTTCTCCTTCATCTCAGGAATGGCTCTGGACTTCGCTGCTGGATGTTTCGGAGGTAAAACACACACAGATTTAATGATCATTAGCACATGTTGAGGAACTGAGCGCGTCAGTGTGATCTGCGTCACTCTCTCATAAGCTTTCATTAGTTCATGTATTTACTATGAAGAGTACAGCTGCAGCATTAGTAATGACAGTTCAGCATGTCCTGATGCATTATTAACAGCCTGTTAACACCAGTGGCACAGTGGTGTCGCACTGTGGCCTCACAGCAAGAAGGTCTCTGGTTTAAGTCTCGGCTGGGTCAGTAGGTGTTTCTGTGTGGAGTTTGCATGTTCTCACCGTGTTGGCGTGGGTTTCCTCTGGTTTCCCCCACAGTCTAAACACATGCACTATAGGGGAACTGATCAACTACACTGGCCGTAGTGTATGAGTGTGTGCGTGTGAATGAGTGTGTTTGGTGTTTCCCAGCACTGGGTTGCAGCTGGATGGGCATCCGCTGTGTCAAACATATGCTGGAATAGTTGGCGGTTCATTCAAGGGTCTAGGCCAAAGGAGAATGACTGACTGACTGACTGACTGATGGTGACGGCAGTTTCAGAGTTTGTCATCTTATATTGGTCAGAGGTGGATCAACACTCCTGAGCTGCACTCAGTGCAATATAATGAAAGAGTCAGTGATCATGCTTACTGTGTGACACCATTCCTGCTGAACCTGGGGAATCCTCCTCATTTCTGATGCATTGGGGGGTAAATGTGCATTTGGAGATTTGTTTATTCAGGGTTATTTTAGATAAAAGCCTCTGGCAAAAGCTTTAAAGCAGATCTGTTCTGCCCCCGAGCCTCTGAACTCTCTAGAGCAGGGGTCGACAACCTGTTTTCAGCAAAGAGCCGTTGCAGAATATTTTTTTTTTGGCAAATGCATTTTTATAAAGAGCCACTGGGAATATACAGCTGAAGTCAGAGTTATTCACCCCGTGTTTATTTTTCCCCCAATTTCTGTTTATCAGAGAGCAGATTTCTCCAACACATCTCTAATCATAATAGTGTTCATAACTCATCTCTAATCACTGATGTATTTCCTCTTTGTCATGATGACAGCACATAATATTAGACTAGATATTCTTCAAGACACTTCTATACAGCTTAAAGAGACATGTAAAGGCTTCACTAGGGTAATTAGGGTAAAGTTAGGGTAATTAGGCAAGTCATTGTATAACAGTGGTTTGTTCTGGAGACTAATGAGAAATATACAGCCTGAAGGGGCCAATAATATTGAGCTTAAAATTGTGTTTAAAAAATAAAAATTGCTTTTACTCTAGCTGAAATAAAACAAGACTTTCTCCTGAAAAACAAACGCTCTAGAATGTGTAGTGAAGTTCGCACACTTACAGTGTGTCCTAAATGTGTGCACTGTATTTGTGAAGAAAAAGTGCATACTTCTGAGTGTGCAACAGAAGAGTGTGTGAGCTTTGGGACAAACTCTTTCCTCATTAGTGGATTGTTATGTTGCAGTTACGAGAGCTGTCAATCATCTCCACACATCATCCACACTTCTGTCATATTTAATAATCTACAATACTGTAGATGCAGCAGCAGCAGGTGAATCTGCCATCGAGGGGTCTGTCATGCAGAGAAACTCTGCGTTCAGAAGTCAATGATCAAACACGTCTCTACAGACGTTGACAGTGATGCTGCAGGTGAAATATAAGACAGGAAACATGATTTAAATATTCACCCGTATGCTAGATATTAATTAATAGCCCTTCATTTTGCCCGAGCTTCTCTACTTGACAATGGGCTACAGTATATGCACACAGACGCTTCATTTCAGCCGGCCAGCCTCAGGGCTTCAGGTGAAGTGTTATCCCATACAGAATCACAGCGTTTAAGATCTGATTAAGCAGCCATCTTCACTGCCTGGCTGAGATATGCTATAAAGTGGGTTTCAGACCACAGAAGCTCTGCATTCAGTTATATTTTTCTGTGCCATGTCTGCACAACAGATGCAGTTATTTTACCACAGTGTTTTCAATGGAGTTTTTGCGCTGGCCTGCAGCCAATGGTTAAACAGTCTTTCCTCTCTTTTTACTCTCTAACAACCAAATGAATGCTGACGTCTATTTAACTGATTATATTTGAGTTACATTACAACATCAGTGCTGTAAAAGGAAACGTATGAACCTGAAAATAGTCATATAAAGCTCTCAGATGAAGCTCCTCATTGGCTTAAAAACACTAACTATAGCCCATTGGCCTCGTGCATCCGCCATGTTTGTAGTTTGTTTACACTCAATACCCAAGTTTGTAGTTCTAATCAAATTCACATTTAAGTGTTGTTCAATATCAGCGGTTTGAGTCCGGACGCTTCTACACTTTCAACATCTACCACTGGAAACCTCTCTCTCATCAACACACTACATTTGGGACACATTCATTCTATTTCCGAAAACTATTTAGTATGTCAAGTTTGCGAACAGAGCTCAGGAATCTACGTCATGGGAAGATGTGTTCAGCCATGTTTGTGGACAAACACAGGAGTGCATCATATAAAGAGCTGCAAACCACAGCAGAACACGCCAGATATTGTAGAGGCATCTCTCTCAAACTGCATCTCACACACACACACAATTCAGCTGCGGTCACACTCGAAATTCTGTCATATGACGCTGCGAAAAGAGACGGAATCAAACAAGATGATTAGACGTATAAAAAAGCGAGTGAGAACATTAAAGCTATCAGGGCCTGGGAAGAGGAACTGGGCGTACAGTTTGAGGATGACTACTGGAGTGCAGCATTGGGCAATGTGCGCACCTCCACCATGCGCTGGACTCAGTCTTCTACAACTTAAAATAATTCACAGAGCTCATCTCTCAAAGGCCAAACCTTCTAAAATATATGCCCATATTTCAGATATGTGTGATAAATGTAAACCAGGCAATCTTAGGGTCAGACGGAATCTGCAGACGTTTTTTGCTCTTTCTGCTGAGAATTTTGGTATAAATCTGCGGATATCATGCTGAAATATTTTGGGCAGTATCATACTAAAACCTTAATATGTGAAATAAAAAATAATATCCTTTTATCTTTTATTTAATGTTTAAAATGCAAATTCAATTAGATTCTGTAATGTAATGTAATGTATTGTTATTTAATGCCATTTTAGCAACCGAGGCTATTTTCATGGCCGGAACCTTTCAACAATAACTAAACTATTTAAAATCAACAAACAAATGAATACATACATTAAATAGGATTTTTAGTGTTGATGCATGATACAAAGTCTAAAATCTTTTCTGGTTTCACTTTGTTAAAAATGAGTTCCAATTAGATTCACTGTATTTGTTAAATACAGCAAGTCTCATATAATATCTCTACTGAAAGACAGAAACCATGACTGCACACACTGTATTGTACATAAATCAGATGAACATTTTAGTCAATGATATTACTGGAATTAATTTAAAAACTGAAGATAGATTTACACACATTTACTCGAGTAAAAAAACAGAATTAATGTCGGGTGGAAAATCTGCTGAAATCTGCTCGTGCAGACTCCGTGTAGGCCTTGTCTTATGTTTGTATTTTGTCCCAAGTTGCAAAACTACTGGATTACTTTCTTTAAAATGGTTTGTGATATTCTGGGGGTCCAGTTAGCCGTTAGTCAGATCTTTGGTGTTTCCTCTCAGTGTCATCCTGTAAACCGGAGACACGCTGACATTGTGGCTTTGGCATCTCTTCTTTAGGTGCAGAATACTGTTGTCTTGGACCTCCCCACAACACCCCTCTATTTCACTGTGCCTCAAAGATTTAGTTTCATTTCATCCATTTCTGTTGATGGTCTTATTTGGGGATTGTTTTGTGGGTTGTTGTAAATGTAAAATGCTGTTTGCAAGAATAAAAATTCCATGACAAAAAAAAGCAAGTGATTGCTCCATGTTTTACATTTCTGTCCATGTTCTGTTTTGATCTTTGATTGGTCTCACGCAGTCAAGTAATGCGATTTCACAGGTCAGAGTTCACCAAGCTTGAACTTTCCAATGCAGTGAACTGCGAAACTTGATCTTGCGTTTCCAGTCTGACCAGGGCCGGAGCAAGCTTAAACTGCCGCGCTAGGCAAAGAACGATCAGGCCGCCCTCAACCCTCTCTATTCTGCTGCCCTAGACGCAGATATAGCCTAACTGAGGGTGCGAGTGGTGAGGGTAGTTTCGCGGACACTGCCCTCTCTTAGTCATGGATATAACTGAGGGCACGAGTGGTGAGGGTAGAGTCGCGGACACTGCCCTCTCTTAGTCATGGATATAACTGAGGGCACGAGTGGTGAGGGTAGAGTCGCGGACACTGCCCTCTCTTAGTCGCGGATATAACTGAGGGCACGAGTGGTGAGGGTAGAGTCGCGGACACTGCCCTCTCTAAGACGCGGATATAACTGAGGGCTCGAGTGGTGAGGGTAGTGTCGCGGACACTGCCCTCTCTTAGTCGCGGATATAACCGAGGGCGCAAATGGTGAGGGTAGAGTCACGGACACTGTCCTTTCTTAGTCGCGGATATAACTGAGGGCGCGGGTGGTGAGGGTAGAGTCACGGACACTACCCTCTCTTAGTCGCCGATATAACTGAGGGCACGAGTGGTGAGGGTAGAGTCGCGGACACTGCCCTCTCTTAGCCGCGGATATAACTAAGGGTGCAGGTGGTGAGGGTAGTGTCGCGGACACGGCCCTCTCTTAGTAGCGGATATAACTGAGGGCACGAGTGGTGAGGGTAGTGTCGCGGACACTGTCCTTTCTTAGTCGCGGATATAACAGAGGGCCCGGGTGGTGAGGGTAGAGTCACGGACATTGCCCTCTCTTAGTCACAGATATAACTGAGGGGGCGAGTGGTGAGGGTAGTGTCGCGGACACTGCCCTCTCTTAGTCGCGGATATAACCGAGGGCGCAAATGGTGAGGGTAGAGTCACGGACACTGTCCTTTCTTAGTCGCGGATATAACTGAGGGCGCGGGTGGTGAGGGTAGAGTCACGGACACTACCCTCTCTTAGTCGCGGATATAACTGAGGGCACGAGTGGTGAGGGTAGAGTCGCGGACACTGCCCTCTCTTAGCCGCGGATATAACCGAGGGCGCGAATGGTGAGGGTAGAGTCAAGGACACTGCCCTTTCTTAGTCACAGATATAACTGAGGGGGCGAGTGGTGAGGGTAGTGTCATGGACACTGCCCTCTCTAAGTCGCGGATATAACTAAGGGTGCAGGTGGTGAGGGTAGTGTCGCGGACACAGCCCTCTCTTAGTAGCGGATATAACTGAGGGCACGAGTGGTGAGGGTAGTGTCGCGGACACTGTCCTTTCTTAGTCGCGGATATAACAGAGGGCCCGGGTGGTGAGGGTAGAGTCACGGACATTGCCCTCTCTTAGTCACGGATATAACTGAGGGGGCGAGTGGTGAGGGTAGTGTCGCGGACACTGCCCTCTCTTAGTCGTGGATATAACTGAGGGTGCAGGTGGTGAGGGTAGAGTCGCGGACACTGCCCTTTCTTAGTCGCGGATATAACTGAGGGAGCGAGTGGTGAGGGTAGAGTCGGGACGCCGCCCTCTCTATTCTGCCGGCCTAGGCAGCCGCCTAGGTCACCTCTATGGACGCGCCGGCTCTGAATTTGACGCATTCGCGTGTATGAATAGAAGTCTATGGGGAGAAAAGTCCAGCATGACCGCAGCTTAAAATGAACTAATGTGTACATTTATAATGTGTAGACCTTTACAAATGGTCTTTGTGTGTCCGAGGAACGGATCTGAGGAAGGAGTTCATCTGTCGCTGACAGCACATCAATGAGCTGCAGCATGAAAACAGCTCAGAGAGGATTTCTTCATTGTGTGTAGTGCGACTGCTTACAGCTTCTTGCTGATGAGTGTGTGTATGACACAATCAATACAGATCAACAGGAATCAGGCTCCTTTGTCCTAAATACCCAGAATGCACTGCAACACACTCCCGTTTTCATTGGGATGCAGCAAAAAGTTCTCAGCCCAGAAAGCATGTCACAGTATACTGGTGTGTGTGTGTGTGTGTGTGTGTGGTCTGGCGCAATATGGCTGCCGTCACGTCATCCAGGTGGATGCTGCACTCTGGTGGTGGATGATTGTGTGTGTAACGCACCTTGAGTTCCCAGAAAAGCGCTATAGAAATGTAAGGAATTAATATTATTATTACGGCGGCTGGTTTAGTCTAAAAAAAGAGAAGTACTTTTGCATTTGGGTCAGTTCTCGATCTCACCATGAGTGAACCAAACGCTCCAGGGTTTGTCTGAAAGCTTTGGGTGCACACCTGAGTACGACTGACCGCCTGAACACCTGCCCAAACCAAACAAACGACGCAGGGGAAACAGTGCCAGAACTCAGTGACTGTGTGTGTGTGTTCTGGAGAGTTATGTGTTGTGTGTGTGTGTGTGTGTCTGTGTGTGTGTGTGTGTGTGTGTTTGGCGCTGGTGTTTCAGGTCAAGGCTGGAGAACAGTTGCATCATCCTGAACTGTTGATTCTGCTGGAACTGATCAAATGTGAACTGTGGATAAGAGTGTGTGTGTGTGTGTGTGTGTGTGTGTGTGTGTGTGTGTGTGTGTGTGTGTGTGTGTGTGTGTGTGTGTTGCAGGAGCCGCAGGTGTGCTGGTTGGACACCCGTTTGACACAGTGAAGGTACGTCCAGCTGAACTCCATAATCTCCGCCCTGATCATGTCATCCCGTCTGTTTTAGTGATCGTATAAAAAGAAACAACAGCTGTCTTTCTAGTTTCATTTCTAAATGTCTGTATCACACAAAATCTGCAGAAACACGTCTGGTCCGAGCCCCTCCCCTGGAGAATTGCCATTCTATAGCAATCTCTGATTGGCTCCTGTACTAGAAGGCGGGGCTTCATTCGCCATATTAACAGTTACACTCTTCCCCATTCAGAAGTATAGGAGTGACACGTCTTGTGCGTTATAGAGTCTTTGACTGTTTTAAAAGAGCTTAGAATGACCAAGAGGCGACACTCAAGTGCTCTGTGCAGCAGCAGCGCCCAGCGACAGCCCCGCGATTCAGCCATTGCGGAGTGAAAGCGATCAGTCGTCCATTGGATCTTATTGCTGTCGTGATGCAAGCCGCTGCTTTATTTTCTATTTATTTATTTAAAAAGCGCATTAAAGCTGAGAGACAGCCTGAAAGACGACAATACAACACTTTCACAATCATCAGCACTTTAATACTTTATTTTACAGACTTTATAATAAGCTGCTGTTCTATTGGAGTTTTCATTCTGTAATGGCCGCCGCGTGACACTAGCGGCATCTAGTGGCTGTTTCCCAAATCACACTAGAGTGTCGCCTCTTGCTCATTCTATGCTCTTTGACTGTTCCCATGTCTCAGCCACTACTCATTTAAATCTCTACTATATGGCCACGCCCCCTTACTGCTGATTGGCTGCAAGTGTGTTTTGAGACTGAGTGTGGCCAAAAGCAGCTTTGAACAGTTCAGTGCAGCTTTAAACTGAAGACATTCTTAAAGTGATCTTATATGTCGACACTGTTTTCAGCACATTTCTACGCATAATGGTTTTTAATAACTGAAGAGACGATGCTCATTTTCAAGACACTTCAGTAGTATTTAGCTTCATGTGAAAAACACACACCTGAGAATCATCAGAAAGCTGAACTCTGCAGGAGTGTGTGGTACACTGAGCTGCTCTCGCATGTGTGTGTGTGTGTGGATAACCTGTGTGTCGTAGCAGGACAACTAACACGGTTCTTCAGCTCAGAATGTGTGTGTGTGTGAGACCTAAGGGCAGCAGACAAGACACGGAGCGGCTGATAAACACACTCACAGTAGTGTGTGTGTGTGTGTGTGTGTGTGTGTGTGTGTGTGGTCTGCTGCCCTCAGCTGATCCTCATACACAGCGCAGGGTGTTTTACAGCAGAAGTGTTGTGTGTTGTAGATGAGCGTGAGGCTTTTACACCGCCTGCACCATGGTGGTACACATAGTAAGTAAAGACCAGGTGAACACCTGCTCTAGATGTTGTCCAGAGGTCAAATATCTGCAGCTCTACACTGATGATGTGCTTCTCCTGGACTGATTCTGATCTTTATTCATCATCTCATGGATAATCTGTGTTTTCAGGTGCGGCTGCAGGTGCAGAGTGTGGACAAGCCCTTATACCGCGGTACAATTCACTGCTTCCAGTCCATCATCCGGCAGGAATCGGTGAGATTCATTATTATTAACAGTGTCCTGATAAACCAGCTCGAGTAAAGGGACCGCTCTTGGCAAAAAGTGTAGAGCAAGCAGAGTAAAACCTACTGAAATACGAGTAAAGCAGCTCTTCTGAAAGTACTCAAGAGGAGTGAGTGAGGAGCAAAATACACTTCATCAGGCACACCTGGCCAACTGCTCACTAACACACATTCCTAATCAGCCAATCACATGGCAGCAACTCAATGCATTTAGGCATGTGGACAGTTCATCACTCAAATGGCCTCCACAGTCACCAGAGCTCAATCCAATAGAGCAGCTTTGGGATGTGGTGGAACGGGAGATTGGCATCATGGATGTGCAGCCGACAAATCTGCAGCAACTGTGTGATGCTATCATGACAATATGGAGCAAAATCTCTGAGGAATATCTCCAGTAGCTTGATGAATCTACACCATGAAGGATTAAGGCAGTTCTGAAGGTGAAAGTGGGTCTAACACGGTACTAGTAAGGTGTACCTAATAAAGTGGCCGGTGAGTGTGTGTGCCACAAAATTTTCACACAAAAATTCAGCATTTTGCAAACAAAGAATCACTGGACTCGCAAACAATCAGAAAGCTCTTGGCAAAAACAAAAGTTTGAGCAAAAACTGTTTTACACATATAACTCCTGTCATAAATAAACATGCTCATCTGCATGCAGCCCTTTAACAAACACCAAATCTAGAGCATAGAGCTGCATAGCTGCTGATCTACACAAATGCATCCCGATGGATGTTGTCTAATGAACGGCTCACTGGAGCACCGCGTCACTCGCTCTGGTTTACTCACAGGATGTTTTTCCCCTCATACAAAGTTTTCCTACGACGTGATAGAGGCAAATTCCCGCATTCCTGGCAAATGCACCGCGCGCTGATAATTCACTTCTACTCGCATGTTTGCGTGGACCTTCTATGTAACTACCTAATTCTGCATTTGAGCAGCTGTGAGTGTCCAGCAGGTGGCGCTACAAACCAAGCTCCTGCAGCTGAGATGCAGATGTGTGCAGACGGAGCATTCTGTAGTGCATTCGATGACTGCTGAAGGTCATTTGTTGATTTCAGTCATGATATAGTCGATCTAAACGGTCTCTCTTGTTGTGTGGTGATTTTGAGGTTTAATTCTTCACACTGTCCATGTTTGCTGCATTTATACCGTACAATAAAAATAGACGGACTCTACTATGAATGATTTGATAGGATGGTCATCGCTGAACTGATTATTCTACTTCTACTATAAAGTATTGTCTGCAGGTTGAATGAAATGTGCAGTAATGTTACAGACAGCGCTGAAAATGTACTCTACTCAGTCATTTGTGTGGTTTTATTTCTCAGCTCTTCAGGATGAGTAAACGGGCAACACATTACAGCTTCCAGAGCTGCAGATCGTTAAACTCCAAATTAACTATAAAATAGAACTTGTGATTGTTCAACCACACTGTTATAAAATTAATGAACAACATGGTAATAATGTATTTACCCATGTATAAATATATACAGTCTGTTACCTAGAAACCTGTTTTTTAGGGGTGAAAACTAATCTGAAATATGTATATTATACGAGGATAAATATGACACACCTTTTGTATTTATTTTTTGGTATTCCTTTAGTTTTAGTCATTTGAGTTAAACTAAATGACGTTTGTTCCAGCATTGTGAACTGTGGGGAATATAACTGTTTCTTTAACGTCAGGTACGGCCTGTTTCCTCGGGTTCCTCTAATAAGTGTACAGCGCAGCTCCTGGAGTTACTCGAGACCCGAGTGTTGAGCACGCAGAGCTAATTTCAGCTCCAGGAACATCTAAATCTGTCTGCATTTCAGGAGCAGAAGGGTTTCAGGTTCAGCAAATATTAAAGCCAGAGTTCAGCCAAGAATGAAAACTCTTTCTGTTCCTGCACCTGCAGGTATTCTGATCTAGAAGCAGAAGTGTCAGCAAATGAGACAGCAGGAGCCTCATGCACAAAGACTTGTGCTGAATTAATACTGAAGCATTGCGTACGGACAAAGCTGTAAATGTGCGTACGCAGTAAAAGTCAGATGTATGAAACACTGCGTACGCTGAATCCCACACATATTCTCTGTGTACATCTGAATTAATGTGAAACTGAGCACACGTGCACGAGCGCTAAACCCCTCCCTGCCTCCTCCCCCATATGAATATGCTAATGATTCCACTTTGGCAAAATCAAATATAAAAGCAACAGCAAAAGCAGGCAAGAGGAGAAACTTCACAGAATGTGAATGTGAGGTGCTCCTAGAGGTAGACCACAGAAAAACGGTGTTATTTGCACGTTTGTGTTACAGAATCAATAACAAAAGGAAAATGAATAGAGTGTGAGAGTTCAGCTGACAGTTAACACAGTGGGGTCTGAACATCACACTGTGACTGAATTAAATAAGAAATGGTCTGATGTGAAGGTGCAGGTGAAGAGGAGAACAGCGGCGCACCGTCAAAGTGTGGAGCGAACAGGAGATGCAGAACTAACACCCTTTGAGAAGAGAGCTGCCTTACTTTACTGTCTGCAGTAGTGTAAGTGTCTGTGGGAGACACAGATGTGTTAGAGAAACACTGTTAGGGCGATATAGCAGCACCCCTCCGCTCTTATCAAGGCAGCGCCACCGGCGTTCAGTTGCCCAATCGCGTGAGAATAGTGTGAGAATGGCCATCACTGTATCTGCGCTCTTGGTCAGTGTGTGGGTTGTTGAGGGGGTTAACAGTCACGTCTTTAATGGATAACTGTGCTCTCCTGATATACAGTTAAATAATTACACTCAATAAAATAAAATACTTGTAATAATATCTTTAAATACATCACTCACCAAGAAGCCACACATCATGCACCCTGCCACCTTGGAGACATTGGGTTCAACCATTGTCCTCTAATAAGCCCAACACTGCCATTGCCATAGACCAGGGGTCACCAATCTCTGTTTCCTTTAGGGCCGGCGTCCGAGCAGGGTTTAGCTCCAACTTGCCTCAACACACCTGCCTGAGTGTTTCAAGTATACCAATAAGACCTTGATCAGCTTCTTCAGGTGTGTTTGATTAGGGTTGGAGCTAACATCTGCAGGACACCGGACCACCAGGAACAAGTTTGGTGAGCCCTGCCATGCACTAAGGGTGTCTACATTTGCAAATGCTTTTATTTAGTCTAAATCACATAATTGGTGAAAAAAAAGTATCAAACTCATTTAATCAGTTATATATTATAGCAGTGTTTTCCACATGTGTTGGTGCGATACGTTGTAGTGTGCAGTTTAACACAACTGCCTCCAGGAGTCGCCAATGGATATGAAGCTGGTCTGGACCAGCACACGTTCCCACGTTCATTTCATTGTTAGTAAATCCATACATGAGCGTGAAACCTGGTGTACGCAAAGTTTTTGACACATGAGACCCAGGACTGGAAACTGAAGGCTCAGGGGCCTCATGTACGAAGAGTTGCGTGGAAATCATACTAAATCATTGCGTACACACAAAGCTGTAAATGTGCGTACGCAGAAAAAAATTCAGATGTATGAAACACTGCGTTCGCCGAATCTCACGCATATTCTTTTGTACATCTGAATGAACGTGAAACTGAGCGCAACATGCACGAGCACAAAACCCCTCCCTGCCTCCTCCCCCGTATGAATATGCTAATGACTATGCTAATGTCAAAACCCAACGAAAAAGCAAAAGCAAGCAAGAAGAGAAACTTTGAACAGAATGTGAACTGGTGGTGCTGCTTTCGGAGGTAGACCGGAGATAAGCGGTGTTATTTGCAAGTTTGCTCTCTGGAATTAACAACAAAAGAAAAAAATAGAGTGGGAGAGTTTAGCTGATGCGGTTAACACACTTGGGTCTGAACATCGCACTGAGTGACTTAAAAGAGAAATAGTGTGGTTTATATCTGTAAAATGTTGCAGCATCTGTAACAGTCTCAGTGGCGCAGCTCGTAAGACGCATGTCATGTTTTCACATGTTCGAGCATGAACTCGGTTTGAATCCAGCGTCTGATGAACTCATTCTTCTTTTTTCCCCGCTACATATCAGATTTTGCCAACTATTTATCACGAGAAAGACAAGTAGGAATCATTAATAAGTCTGTGCATCATATTTTATTTGCACATTTATTGAATGGAAATGTTTCTGATTCACACATGCAAATTCATCTTCAGATAGTGTCTTTATAGCAATGTGCGTGCGGTAGATCGCTCAGATTACATTGGGAAAACAGGCGACTGCTGCAAATTGTGCTTTAATGTTTGGCTGGTCAACTGTATGGTATGGAAACCTTATATACCTGCTAGATGAACCCGTCTCATACAGCTGCCATTGCAAGGCTCAGACACTTTGTAGAGAGCAATTTAACACAACTGCCTCTAGGAGTCGCCAATGGAAATAAAACAGACACGCACAAAAAATGTGCGTACGCCTGCCAGAAAGCTGCCGAGGAGCTGCGCACATTCCCACGTTCAGTTCATCGTTAGTAAATCCAAACGTGAGCGATTCTGAGCGTGAAACCTGGCGTACGCAAAGTTTTTCTGCGTATGCAGCGTCGATACACGAGGCCCCTGGTGACTTTCATTATATACTAGAATACATATTGGTTTGCTTTTGACCAAAACATTTAGTGTTCTCCAGAACATGTACAGAGCTCTCTGTTACAGTAATATGCTCTACACCAGGGGTCTCAAACTCAATTTACCTGGGGGCCGCAGAAGTCAAAGTCTGGGTGAGGCTGGGCCGCATAAGGGATTTCACAAAAAAAAGTCCTCAAATGTCATTATTAACAGTTTTAATTATTTCTTCTGAACATGAAGTGTCCTGAACATTAACAGAACATTGAGTGAAGATTATGAACAGTTCTTCTGAACATGGCATCTTTTGCCTACTTCTTGCTGCCAGAGACTTGACAGCGCTTCTTCTCACAAATCTGAACCACATTTGGCTTTAGAGCGGAAGCAGTTGAGACCCTCAGTATGGCTTGAAGATGATCATCATTAAGTCTAGACCTGTCTAGACTCACTCAAAACTTCCATTCCCTCACCTAAAAAAAAGGCGTATATATGTATAAATAAAACACCCCCACCCCACAGTCACATCAGTCTGTACAGTCTGTATCTACCTATAATATATATAAGATGCAGGCTGTAGCTAGGTAGGTGGCAGGCTGCAGATAGGTAGCTAAGTGGCAGGCAGGGGCGGGAACAGCTTACCTTGGTTCTGGCTGGCGCGAGTTCCCTCCTAAACACTTCCCGCCCGTCACAGCGTCTAACAAAGGGGCGGGGTGCATGGTGACGTCACCGGCATCCCCGCCCCTTTGTTTACACGGCGGGCGGGGAATGCCAGTGACCGCTGTGTACGGATAGAATCAGCAGAGCGGGGAGCGCTCTCTCTCCCCGCTCCGCTGATTCTGTCAGTGTACAGCGGTCGGCGCGGGCCACAAAATATTGCACTGAGGGCCGCAAATGGCCCGCGGGCCGCGAGTTTGAGACCCCTGCACTACAGCATGCTCTACAGTCATATATCTGCGCAGACACATTAGACTAATCCAACAAAACACTCAAGATCACAGTTAGGGAAGCTAACATGTTGGGGAAAGGGTGAATAAATATAGGAACACTCTTCCTCTCTCTCGATCAGAAAAACACTCCCTCCTACTCAGAGCCGGTGTGTTTGATAATGGTGGGAGCTAAACTCATCTCCTGCTGAACTAGGCTCAGTCTGACATCATCTCCTGTGTTTGCCCACAGATGCTGGGCCTCTACAAGGGCATCGGCTCCCCGCTGATGGGTCTGACCTTCATCAACGCCATCGTGTTCGGTGTGCAGGGGAACGCCATGCGGATGCTGGGCTCCGACACGCCGCTGCATCAGTTTATGGCAGGCGCCGCGGCCGGACTCATCCAGAGCGTGATCTGCTGCCCGATGGAGCTGGCCAAGACCCGTATGCAGATGCAGGGCACGGGCGAGAAGAGCTCATCCCGCCGGCTCTACAGGAACTCCCTGGACTGCCTGATCCGCATCTACCGCCGCCAGGGCTTCAGAGGGATCAACAGAGGCATGGTGAGCACCGTGATCCGCGAAACGCCGGGATTCGGGATCTACTTTCTGACCTATGACACACTGACGCGCTCTCTAGGCTGCGAGGCCGGCGACCGCTTCATCGTCCTCAAGCTGCTGCTGGCAGGCGGAGCCTCAGGCATCGCCTCCTGGATCTCCACCTACCCGGTGGATGTTATCAAATCCCGCCTCCAGGCTGACGGAGTGGGCGGAGACTGCAGATACTCCGGCATGCTGGACTGTTTTGCACAGAGCTGGCAGAGGGAAGGGTGGAGGGCGTTCACTCGAGGGCTGACCTCCACCCTCCTCAGGGCGTTTCCGGTCAACGCCACCACCTTCGCCACCGTCACGCTCTTCCTCATGTACATGCGGCAGGAGGAGGTGGAGGACGCCTGCGAGTCCATCCGGCCAGACCTCCAGCACAGCAGCCTCTGAACCCAATAAAGGGTATAAACAGAGGGCGGAGCCAGCTCCAGGAGGGTGGGACTTGAGCTCCAAGTGGGCTGGACAAACCTCCATTAATTTAATGTCTTGTACATGACAGAGTCCAACCTGTTGAGTTTGAATGTCTACACCTGCCCCAACCCTAAACCCAGTCTCACAGTAACCTGTTGTGTTTATTAATGTCCTCTACACCTGCCCCAACACTAAACCCCACCTACTTGTGGTGCAAGTCCCTCCCACTTGCAGGTCACCAGGCTGCATCAATCCATACTTGAACCAAAGTGCCTATCAAGGGCTCATTCCAGTCCAATTTTTCTCGCTATCTTCCCTCAGATGTACGTCATTGGTTGCGTTACACATCGGTGGATCTGCTCTTCAGTGTCTGGGCTTCAGCAGTGATGTTTACACTCAACTGAACTCTGGAGACTGAAGGCGTTTCAGTTTACCAGGGCTTCATCTGTGATCAGCTGCTCTGACATTGTTAACGCGCTGTAGAGATAAAGATGAACTGATCAAGTGTCCGCTACTGCCCCAAGCACTTAGCAACTACACTGTTGTGACGCCACAAACACATTGCATTATGGGACATACAGGTGCTGGAGTGGGACATATGAAGGCGACTCGCTCACCACGTCAAAACTAAGGGATTGAGGGTATGCCAGTGTAAACTTCCCTCGTTCACTTGAAGTAAAGCGCACTTTAGAATGACGACAGGGATTATCTCGAGAGAAGAAGGGAAGTTTGCGATTGCGTGTCTAAAAGTGGACTGGAACACAGCTGATTTCCAACTCGAGCTCATCCAAGACCAAAGTCTGATCAGAATGAACGGGGGAATCCTGAAATCTGGAACACTGAGAGATGGGTTCGAGAAACGCAGATGAAGAAGTCAGTCATCATCTACTAGAGGCTGTGATGCTTCTAAAACTTATTTCTTCTGAACAGAAAGACTCAAACTCGTGTACGTGTGTTCAAACAAAGAAGAATGAACTGCTTCAGAGCTGTTAAAGGGTCAGTTCACACACAAATGAGGATTCTGTCATTAATTACTCTCCCTCAGGTGCTGTCAATCCCAAGCTGTGGCCTCACAGCAAGAAGGTCGCTGGTTCGAGACTCGGCTTGGTGTTTCTGTGTGGAGGTTCTCTCCATGTTGCCGTGGGTTTCCTCCGGGTGCTCCGGTTTCCCCCACAGTCCAAACACACTTTTGATCAGTGTATGAGTGTGTGTGTGTGAATGAGTGTTTTCCAGTACTGGGTTGCAGCTGAAAGGGCATCCACTGTGTAAAACCTATGCTGGGATAGTTGGCGGTTCATTCCACTGAGGTGGCCCCTAATGAATAAACAGACTAAGCTGAAAGAAAGTAAATAAGTATTGTGAATTAGACTGATTTGAGAGTTCCTGCTCTCTCCAGTAGGTGGCGCCACTACTGTGAACACAGTGCAGTGGTTCAGCTGTAATGTAATGCTTGATTTCAGCTGAACCACTGCACTGAAGGCACATGGAGTGTTTTGAGGATGTGTTTGTCTTGTCTAGACATCTTCAGACCCTTGCTGTCTATGGAGAGTCAGAGAGCTCCAGGATTATATCTAAAATATCTTCAAGATAAACGAAGAGCTCAGCAGAGATTGACAGAATACTCATTTCTGTGTGAACTGACCCTTGAAAAGAACACCCTACACCTGATTTATCACCAAAATCCTGCATATTAGAGCATCCAGACTGATAATATGTGACTTTCAAGTCTTAATATGAGTGTTTTAGGGGGGATTGAGATATACTGTTGTGTTTGTAATGCTGTTGCACATTTGTATTCTGCCGATTATCGAGATTCTGTAGGCTCAGTGTCTGAAATCTGCCATTGTATGTTCAGACCAGAGAGCAGAACGAGTCATGATCAGAGGAATGGAGACTTCTCATCATGTTTACATCACACACTGTGAAGAATATCTGTCATGAGCAGTTTCTGTGTGTGTTAGCGGTGGTGAACAGCATTATGGGATGTTGATCTCTGCTCCGTCCACTTCTGATGCTGAATATTCAACTCTACAGTTTAACAAAGTGACTTTGACTGACATTTTAGGGGTTTAAAATAATATAATAAATAATATCTAGAGAGACAGGCGTGTAGAAAGCAGAACATGTGCTGCAGTTTATTACAAGCTTTCTGTAGTGTATTATACAACACCAACACACACTATACAGCACTGCACACTATTACACATGTGCAGAACACACACTATACACAGTCATCAATGTTAAAAGATGATCAAGATCCCATAATGACATTCAGAAGCAGAAATAAACTGGGGAAATACAAATATAAATCATAAAATACTGGAAACTGCTGCTTTGGGGATAATGTTTACAGTGTAGAGTTATTATCAGTGTTATTGTTTATCTTTCCATGCACCTTAAACGTGAGCGGGGCAGACATCAGCTAAACCCTGAATAAGGAGACGTGTTGGTTTCTGCAGTCTTATCTGATGTGTTTTCAACATGCACATAAACTCATGCTGGAGGTGAACACGGCTGAATTGTGAATGTGACCATGATTTTACAGCGTTTACCGTGTTCTAATGAATGAGTGTATTGCTGTGGAGCTGCTCTACAATCATATCAGATTAAAACAATAATAATTAGAGATGAACCAGAAGAACTGTGCTGTAACTGTATGTTGTATATATGTATACACTGAGGACTGTGCTATATCTAGAGCTGGAGTATTTCTAATAAAACTGAAGTGATATGAGGAGCAGCTGCTGATCCGTCCTGCACTCTTCATGAGCTCTGAAGTGTTTGATGATCACTAACAAGTGTGTATTTGTCAGAAATGGGGATTTCTCCTGCAGGTTCAGACTGAGTGAATGTATGAGTGTGTGTTAGAACTGTAGATGAACACACACACGCACACACACACTCGATGAAGGTTCAAAGGGGAACAGCGACCTCTAGTGGATCACAACACACTCTACAAACACACTGGTACAACTGTAAAGACACATAAACACACACTACAGATTCACACACACTCCCACTCCCTCTTTCTGTAGACACACAGTCTACAGACATACACTCACACACAATCTACAGAGTCACACACTATCTGGACCAGGGTCGCCGCATAGGGGGCAAAAGTTAGGATGACTCGTAAGGGGCCACACTGTTATGGGGCCCCTTAGAGATACTACAGGCGCCCCCTATAGGAGCCGCCCCTGATCTAGAAACACTATATAGAGGCATGCACACACACACACACACACACACACACACACTTTCTTTCTAGAGACACACACACAATACACTCTACAAACACATTTATATGTTCTCTCTCTACTCACCCACTCTAGACAAACACTGTATACTAGACACACACACACACACACACACACACACACACACACACACACACTTAGTGTTAAACATAAATACTTCAGGCCAGAATCACCATAAAGGCCACACTCATAATCTGAGGAGCAGAACATACCTGAACAGAAAACACGCACGCATGCACACACACACGCACGCACGCACGCACGCACGCACGCACGCACGCACGCACGCACGCACGCACACACGCACACACGCACACACGCACGCACACACGCACGCACGCACACACACACACACACACACACACACACACACTCATTTAATCGTGCATAAAGTGCTGCTGGGAGTCAGTCTGTGCTGCTCAGGCTGGGTTATGGAGTCAGTCAGTGCTGGGTCATCTGGTTTACATGATCTGTCAGTGCTGGTCATGGTTTTCTAGAGTCTATAGTGGTTCAGGTCTGGTTAGTCTGGTTTATCAGCACCGGGTCACAGCTGTAGCGCAGGCAGCGGTAGATCTCCTCAGCTCTGGAGCGACTGACACACGCCGAGGCCTGCAGATCCTCCACTGAGCTGAAAAACAGCAGAGGAGTGGTCAGACCTGAACACCTGCTCTGAGGAACACCTGAGCTGATGAACACCTGTATTAAAGAACACCTGAGCTGACGAACACCTGAGCTGACAAACACCTGTATTAAAGAACACCTGAGCTGACGAACACCTGAGCTGACAAACACCTGAGCTGACGAACACCTCTATTAAAGAACACCTGAGCTGACAAACACCTGAGCTGACGAACACCTGAGCTGACGAACACCTGAGCTGACGAACACCTCTATTAAAGAACACCTGAGCTGACGAACACCTGAGCTGACGAACACCTGAGCTGACGAACACCTCTATTAAAGAACACCTGAGCTGACGAACACCTGAGCTGACGAACACCTGAGCTGACGAACACCTCTATTAAAGAACACCTGAGCTGACGAACACCTCTATTAAAGAACACCTGAGCTGACGAACACCTGTATTAAAGAACACCTGCGCTGACGAACACCTGCACTGATGAACACCTGTACTGATGAACACCTACGCTGACTACACTTGCATTGATGAAAACCTATGCTGATGAACACCTGCGTTTATGAACACCTGTACTGACGAACACCTGTGCTGACAACACTTGCAATTATGAAAACCTATGCTGATGAACACCTGTAGTGATGAACACCTGTGCTGATGCTGTACCTGCTGATCATGTGGCTGATGGAGCTGAAGCGGTGGCTCATGTTCAGAGCACAGATGTAGCTCATGTTCGGCAGCGTCAGGTAGAACTGGAGCGCCTGCTGCCGGTGCCCTTTGACCTCCAGTGGCACCTGTATGGCCTGACCTTTCCTCTTCTCCACCTGTGTGAGGTCGGTCAGTATAGTGGCGGTTTCCTCGAACCCGTTACTGAACAGCAGCCGAACGCCCGCCGTCACCAGAGCCGCCAGTGTGGAGTCATAATAGCGGCTCCGCTGGAACACTCGCACCGTCTCTCCTGAAACACAGTTCAAGAGCTTGTAGAAGTTGCTGTCAGTTCTCACACACATACACACACACACACACACACACACACACACACACACACACACACACACACACACACACACACACACACACACACACACACACTCTCACACTCTCACACTCACACACACACACACACACACTCACACACACTCACACTCACACACTTACACTCACACACTTACACTCACACACACACACTCGCACGCACGCACGCACGCACTCGCTCACTCACTCACTCACTCACCAGGTCTGGTTCTGTCCTTCTGGATGATCAGACACACGCGCTCATACGTGGCCTGCAGACGCTGCATTCGCTCCTGCAGACGTCTGCGGTTTTGAGTGCTGGACACCTCAGACTCGCTCTGCCACTCCACAGCGGTGCGGTTGCTGATGATAAAGTCTGCGCTGCCCAGAGAGCAGACGTGGACCTGCAAATGATGGCGGATCCGCAGGAGCGACAGCAGCTCTGAGCCGCCGCTGATGCAGCGAGCGTCCACTAACACAGCCAGAGGAGCGTCTGCAGACACTGGGAACCCAGCGTCAGGAGCCTGAAGACAACAACAACACCACCACCACAGCTTTCAGAAGCAGCTTTAGTCATCAAAAACACCACTGCAAAATAATGCTGTCGTGTTTCTACTCCAAATATCTACCAACTCTTATATCAAGGAGCATTTTCAAGACTCTGTTACCATCAACTCCGCTACCGTCAACTCTGATATACTGTTATCGTCCACTCCGCTACTGTCAACTCTTCTACTGTCAACTCTGTTACCATCAACTCAGCTACCGTCAACTCAGCTACCGTCAACTCTGCTACCGTCAACTCTGCTACCGTCAACTCCGATATGCTGTTATCGTCAACTCTGCTAGTCAACTCTGTTACCATCAACTCCGCTACAGTCAACTCTGATATACTGTTATCGTCAACTCCGCTACAGTCAACTCTGTTACCATCAACTCCGCAACAGTCAACACTGCTACTGTCAACTCTGCTACAGTCAACTCTGTTACCATCAACTCAGCTACCGTCAATTCCGCTACCGTCAACTCTGATATACTGTTATCGTCCACTCCGCTACTGTCAACTCTTCTACTGTCAACTCTGTTACCATCAACTCAGCTACCGTCAACTCTGATATACTGTTATCGTCCACTCCGCTACTGTCAACTCTTCTACTGTCAACTCTGTTACCATCAACTCAGCTACCGTCAACTCTGCTACCGTCAACTCCGATATGCTGTTATCGTCAACTCTGCTAGTCAACTCTGTTACCATCAACTCCGCTACAGTCAACTCTGATATACTGTTATCGTCAACTCCGCTACAGTCAACTCTGTTACCATCAACTCCGCAACAGTCAACACTGCTACTGTCAACTCTGCTACAGTCAACTCTGATATACTGTTATCGTCCACTCCGCTACTGTCAACTCTGCTACAGTCAACTCTGTTACCATCAACTCAGCTACCGTCAATTCCGCTACCGTCAACTTTGATATACTGTTATCGTCCACTCCGCTACTGTCAACTCTTCTACTGTCAACTCTGTTACCATCAACTCAGCTACCGTCAACTCTGATATACTGTTACCATCAACTCTGCTACAGTCAACTCAGCTACCGTCAACTCTGCTACCGTCCACTCTGATATACTGTTATCCTCAACTTAGCTACAGTCAACTCTGCTACTGTCAACTCCGATATGCTGTTGTCGTCAACTCTGCAAGTCAACTCTGTTACCATCAACTCCGCTACAGTCAACTCTGCTACTGTCAACTCCGCTACCATCAACTCTGATATACTGTTATCCTCAACTCTGCTACCGTCAACTCTGATATACTGTTATCGTCAACTCCGCTAGTCAACTCTGTTATCATCAACTCCGCTACAGTCAATTCTGATATACTGTTATCGTCAACTCCGCTAGTCAACTCTGTTATCATCAACTCCGCTACAGTCAATTCTGATATACTGTTATCGTCAACTCCGCTAGTCAACTCTGTTATCATCAACTCCGCTACAGTTAACTCTGATATACTGTTATCGTCAACTCCGCTAGTCAACTCTGTTACCATCAACTCCGCTACAGTCCACTCTGATATACTGTTATCGTCAACTCCGCTAGTCAACTCTGTTACCATCAACTCCGCTACAGTCCACTCTGATATACTGTTATCGTCAACTCCGCTACAGTCAACTCTGTTACCATCAACTCCGCTACAGTCAACACTGCTACTGTCAACTCTGCTACAGTCAACTCTGATATACTGTTATCATCAACTCCGCTACCGTCAACTCTGTTATCATCAACTCCGCTACCGTCAACTCTGATATACTGTTATCGTCAACTCCGCTACAGTCAACTCCGCTACAGTCAACTCTGATATACTGTTATCCTCAACTCCGCTACAGTCAACTCTGTTACCATCAACTCTACTACAGTCAACTCTGATATACTGTTATCGTCAACTCCGCTACCGTCAACTCTGCTACTGTCAACTCCGCTACCATCAACTCTGATATACTGTTATCCTCAACTCTGCTACCGTCAACTCTGATATACTGTTATCGTCAACTCTGCTACCGTCAACTCTGATATACTGTTATTGTCAACTCCGCTACAGTCAACTCTGTTACCATCAAGTCCGCTACAGTCAACACTACTACTGTCAACTCTGCTACAGTCAACTCTGCTACCATCAACTCTGATATACTGTTATCGTCAACTCCGCTACAGTCAACTCTGCTACTGTCAACTCCGCTACAGTCAACTCTGATATACTGTTTTCGTCAACTCTGCTACAGTCAACTCTGTTACCATCAACTCAGCTACAGTCAACTCTGATATACTGTTATCGTCAACTCCGCTACAGTCAACTCTGCTACTGTCAACTCTGCTACTGTCAACTCCGCTACCGTCAACTCTGAGATACTGTTATCGTCAACTCCGCTACAGTCAACTCTGATATACTGTTATCGTCAACTCCGCTACAGTCAACTCTGATATACTGTTATCGTCCACTCCGCTACAGTCAACTCTGCTAATGTCAACTCTGATATACTGTTATCGTCAACTCCGCTACAGTCAACTCTGATATACTGTTATCGTCAACTCCGCTACAGTCAACTCTGATATACTGTTATCGTCAACTCCGCTACAGTCAACTCTGCTAATGTCAACTCTGATATACTGTTATCGTCAACTCCGCTACAGTCAACTCTGATATACTGTTATCGTCCACTCCGCTACAGTCAACTCCGCTACAGTCAACTCTGATATACTGTTATCGTCCACTCCGCTACAGTCAACTCCGCTACAGTCAACTCTGTTACCGTCAACTCCACTACCGTCCACTCTGATATAATGTTATCGTCAACTCCGCTAAAGTCAACTCTGCTACTGTCAACTCCGATATACTGTTATCGTCAACTCCGCTAGTCAACTCTGTTACCATCAACTCCGCTACAGTCAACTCTGATATACTGTTATCGTCAACTCCGCTAGTCAACTCTGTTACCATCAACTCCGCTACAGTCAACTCTGATATACTGTTATCGTCAACTCCGCTAGTCAACTCTGTTACCATCAACTCCGCTACAGTCAATTCTGATATACTGTTATCGTCAACTCCGCTACAGTCAACTCTGTTACCATCAACTCCGCTACAGTCAATTCTGATATACTGTTATCGTCAACTCCGCTACAGTCAACTCTGTTACCATCAACTCCGCTACAGTCAACTCTGATATACTGTTATCCTCAACTCCGCTACAGTCAACTCTGCTACTGTCAACTCCGATATACTGTTATCGTCAACTCCGCTAGTCAACTCTGTTACCATCAACTCCGCTACAGTCAATTCTGATATACTGTTATTGTCAACTCCGCTACAGTCAACTCTGATATACTGTTATCGTCAACTCCGCTACAGTCAACTCTGATATACTGTCAACTCTGAGATACTGTTATCGTCAACTCCGCTACCGTCAACTCTGATATACTGTTATCGTCAACTCTGCTACCGTCAACTCTGATATACTGTTATCGTCAACTCCGCTACAGTCAACTCTGTTACCATCAACTCCACTACAGTCAACTCTGATATACTGTTATCGTCAACTCTGCTACCGTCAACTCTGATATACTGTTATCGTCAACTCCGCTACAGTCAACTCTGTTACCATCAACTCTGCAATAGTCAACACTGCTACTGTCAACTCCGCTACAGTCAACTCCGCTACCGTCAACTCCGCTACAGTCAACTCCGCTACCGTCAACTCTGCTACAGTCAATTCCGATATACTATTATCGTCAACTCCACTACAGTCAACTCTGATATACTGTTATCGTCAACTCCGCTACAGTCAACTCTGTTACCATCAACTCTGCAATAGTCAACACTGCTACTGTCAACTCTGCTACAGTCAATTCCGATATACTGTTATCGTCAACTCCACTACAGTCAACTCTGATATACTGTTATCGTCAACTCCGCTACAGTCAACTCTGCTACTGTCAACTCCGCTACCGTCAACTCTGATATACTGTTATCGTCCACTCCACTACAGTCAACTCTGCTACTGTCAACTCTCTACCGTCAACTCCGCCATCGTTAACTCTGCCACCTTCAACTCTGATATACTGTTACCGTCAACTCTGCTATCGTATTCTCTGCTACCGTCAACTCTGATATACTGTTATCGTCAACTCCGCTACCATCAACACGGCTACAGTGAACTCCCCTATTGCAACTCCGCTACCGTCAACTCTGTTATGGCATTAAAAGTCCTCACCTGTTTGTGGGTCTGGAAGTCCAGCTCTTCTGACAGCTCTGCCTGATCTTCAAGTCTCTGCCTCTTCTGGATCTCCGGCTCGGGCCGACGGCAGACACTCTGCGGGACTTTAAACACACTGTGGGTCTGAGGTTGGTCCTCGTCCTCATCGCTAGAATCCTGTGGGCGAATGATGCGGGAGCGTTTGTTTTTATGCTGCTGATCTGTGGCAGGGTTTGCCGCACGTATCTGCCGTATCCGAGCCCTGCGGCGCGTGGCGTACTGCCTCCTCCCATCGATGAAGGAGTCTTCAGGGATCAGCTCCACAGACTCCTCATCAGCAGACACTTCATCCTCCTCCTCGCTTCCATCAACCACAAAACTGTCCTCGGCATACGACTCGTCCTGTTCTGGCACCTGACAATTGCAGAGTCGGAAAAACTGTGTGAAACTACACACACCCCCTAAACATCTGCTTTTCAACTCACTGTATTTAATGTAAGGGTCTTTGTGTCATTAATGTTGGTCTGCAGATATAAATGTGTGTGTGAGGGTCTTTGTGTCAGTAATGTTGGTCTGCAGATATAAATGTGTGTGTGAGGGTCTCTGTGTCAGTAATGTTGGTCTGCAGATATAAATGTGTGTGTGAGGGTCTTTGCGTCATTAATGTTGGTCTGCAGATATAAATGTGTGTGTGAGGGTCTTTGCGTCATTAATGTTGGTCTGCAGATATAAATGTGTGTGTGAGGGTCTTTGCGTCATTAATGTTGGTCTGCAGATATAAATGTGTGTGTGAGGGTCTTTGTGTCATTAATGTTGGTCTGCAGATATAAATGTGTGTGTGAGGGTCTTTGTGTCATTAATGTTGGTGTGCAGATATAAATGTGTGTGTGAGGGTCTTTGTGTCATTAATGTTGCTCTGCAGATATAAATGTGTGTGTGAGGGTTTTTGTGTCATTAATGTTGGTCTGCAGATATAAATGTGTGTGTGAGGGTCTTTGTGTCATTAATGTTGGTCTGCAGATATAAATGTGTGTGTGAGGGTCTTTGCGTGATTAATGTTGGTCTGCAGATATAAATGTGTGTGTGAGGATCTTTGTGTCAGTAATGTTGGTCTGCAGATTTAAATGTGTGTGTGAGGGTCTGTGTCAGTAATGTTGGTCTGCAGGTATAAATGTGTGTGTGAGGGTCTTTGTGTCAGTAATGTTGATATGCAGATATAAATCTGTGTGTGAGGGTCTTTGTGTCATTGTTGGTCTGCAGATATAAATGTGTGTGTGAGGGTCTTTGTGTCATTAATGTTGGTCTGCAGATGTAAATGTGTGTGTGAGGGTCTTTGAGTCATTAATGTTGGTCTGCAGATGTAAATGTGTGTGTGAGGGTCTTTGTGTCAGTAATGTTGGTCTGCAGATATAAATGTGTGTGTGAGGGTCTTTGTGTCATTGTTGGTCTGCAGATATAAATGTGTGTGTGAGGGTCTTTGTGTCAGTAACGTTGGTCTGCAGATATAAATGTGTGTGTGAGGGTCTTTGTATCAGTAATGTTGGTCTGCAGATATAAATGTGTGTGTGAGGGTCTTTGTATCAGTAATGTTGGTCTGCAGATATAAATGTGTGTGTGAGGGTCTTTGTGTCAGTAATGTTGGTCTGCAGATATAAATGTGTGTGTGAGGGTCTTTGTGTCATTAATGTTGGTCTGCAGATATAAATGTGTGTGTGAGGGTCTTTGTGTCAGTAATGTTGGTCTGCAGATATAAATGTGTGTGTGAGGGTCTTTGTGTCAGTAATGTTGGTCTGCAGATATAAATGTGTGTGTGAGGGTCTTTGTATCAGTAATGTTGGTCTGCAGATATAAATGTGTGTGTGAGGGTCTTTGTGTCAGTAATGTTGGTCTGCAGATATAAATGTGTGTGTGAGGGTCTTTGTGTCAGTAATGTTGGTTTGCAGATATAAATGTGTGTGTGAGGGTGTTTGTGTCAGTAATGTTGGTCTGCAGATATAAATGTGTGTGTGAGGGTCTTTGTATCAGTAATGTTGGTCTGCAGATATAAATGTGTGTGTGAGGGTCTTTGTGTCAGTAATGTTGGTCTGCAGATATAAATGTGTGTGTGAGGGTCTTTGTGTCAGTAATGTTGGTCTGCAGATATAAATGTGTGTGTGAGGGTCTTTGTATCAGTAATGTTGGTCTGCAGATATAAATGTGTGTGTGAGGGTCTTTGTGTCATTAATGTTGGTCTGCAGATATAAATGTGTGTGTGAGGGTCTTTGTGTCAGTAATGTTGGTTTGCAGATATAAATGTGTGTGTGAGGGTCTTTGTGTCAGTAATGTTGGTCTGCAGATATAAATGTGTGTGTGAGGGTCTTTGTATCAGTAATGTTGGTCTGCAGATATAAATGTGTGTGTGAGGGTCTTTGTGTCAGTAATGTTGGTCTGCAGATATAAATGTGTGTGTGAGGGTCTTTGTGTCAGTAATGTTGGTCTGCAGATATAAATGTGTGTGTGAGGGTCTTTGTATCAGTAATGTTGGTCTGCAGATATAAATGTGTGTGTGAGGGTCTTTGTGTCATTAATGTTGGTCTGCAGATATAAATGTGTGTGTGAGGGTCTTTGTGTCAGTAATGTTGGTTTGCAGATATAAATGTGTGTGTGAGGGTCTGTGTCAGTAATGTTGGTCTGCAGATATAAATGTGTGTGTAAGGGTCTTTGTGTCAGTAATGTTGGTCTGCAGATATAAATGTGTGTGTGAGGGTCTTTGTGTCAGTAATGTTGGTCTGCAGATATAAATGTGTGTGTAAGGGTCTTTGTGTCAGTAATGTTGGTCTGCAGATCTCCATTGTGTCAGATGTGAGATGTTGTTGTGCTGATTGTAAAAGTCCTCAGACCTCCATCAGTCCATCATAACAGTGCTTCAGTATTCTTCTTCTTCTTCTATTATTATTTCCTCCAGAACTGTCTTGAGCATCTGTCTGCACTCCTATATCATGCGCCCAAAGGCTACATCATTCACCGTGTTCATTGTGTTTGCTCTTGGTCTTCTGAGGCTCATTTATTAGAGGAGAACAAACACCACAGTGGAGAATCCCAACAGTGCAGCAGACTCCACTTTTCTCAGTGATATCAGTGCAGGAGCAGCAGGAGCTGAGGAGGTGATGCTCTACTGTGCATCATTGATGGAGACGCTGATTTAAGCACTGATGATGGATGGCATGTTACACTATTATGCCTATTTCACATCTTTGGATGGAAACGCAGCTACTGTGAGCTGAACTGAGTTCTGAAGTGACTAGTTTCTGTAATTAAATTGAAGATCCTCTGATAATGAGTAAAGTAAGGGATTACTGTATTGTTTATATCATTTAATAAGTTATATCTTAATAAATAATCAGACCCGCACTGAATATATACCTGCAAAAAACTTTTCAGTGACGTAATTAGGAGTTAAAGACTTTCTTTTTTTGAAGTAAGTTGGTCAGCTCTAGTTTATCTAGATAAGGGATCATTAAGTGAGTGTTGATGTAACGCCGGACCTGCAGAAGCTCACCTGTGAGAAGATGTTGAGGTTGTGTTTGGGTTTATAGGTCATGCGCACCGGCTTCTGCAGCGCTGGACTCCTGACGGACTTCAGATAAAACGCCTGCATCTCAGAGTCTGAAGACCAGAGGAAAGACATCAAACCTGATCTGAGCACAGTTCAGTGTAATAACAGTGCATCTGAGACCGGCCTGTCAGCACAGCACACTACACTGACATCACATTTACATTACTTATGATGCAGATGTTATTGAGACTGAACCTGGAAGATTACAACAGTACAATTAAAGGAAAAGAAAATATTCTTAATGTATATTTGAGCTGGCGTCACAAAGTCTCAGTGGTGTTGCACTGTGGCCTCACAGCAAGAAGGTCGCTGGTTTGAGTCTCGGCTGGGTCAGTGTGTGTTTCTGTGTGGAGTTTGCATGTTCTCCCCCCTGTTGGTGTGGGTTTTCTCCAGGTGCACCGGTTTCCCCCACAGTCCAAACACATGCGCTATAGGGGAATTGATCAACTAAACTGACCGTAGTGTATGACTGTGTGTGTGTGTGTGTGTGTGTGTGTGTGTGTGTGTCTCACCGTTGAGCCCCTGCGAGCACTGTGTGTTGTTGACCACGAAGCCCTGCAGTGATTGGTTCTGCTCGTCTCCATCATCTTCATCTGAGGAAACATCTCCATCTTCATCCTCAGAGAGTTCGGCCTCCTCATCCAGAAACTGACGAGCCGCGCCACGGGGAAACTTCTAGAACACACAGAGGAGACGCAGAAGACGATGATCACCGTGTGTGTGTGTGTGTGTGCATATGTGCAAGTGTGTGTGAGAGTGCGTGTCAGCATATCTGAGTATGTTAGTGAGAGTGTGTGAGGTTTTGTGTGCGTATGTTTGTGTTTATATGTAGGAGTGCATGTGTGTGTGTGTGTGTGTGTGTGTGTGTGTTGGGGTACTTCAGTACTTTAATTGATCTGTGGCGTCCAGACTGATGAACACTGATGAGCTGAAGGACATCGTCTCCATCACTGTCCTCTGACTGCACACACACACACAAACAGAGAGATTAAATAATCACACACACACACACACACACACACACACACACACACACACTCAGCGAGAGCAGCTGAACAGTTGTACCGTGTTTAATGCAGCCGAACGCTTCCGACACACTTGAAGAGGAGAATCCACATCACTGCTGACCTTTAACACACACACAAGAACACACATATAAACATATACACACAAATACACACACATACACACACACACACACACACACACACACACCGTGTTTAATGTTGGACGTTTCCGACACACTTGAAGAGGAGAATCCACATCACTGCTGACCTTTAACTGCTGTCGATACACACACACACACACACACACACACACACACACACACACACTTTAAAGCACACCCATCACTTCTAGACAGTGTTAACCTTAGCACAGTGGCTGCAACAGGTTTACATCCAGAGCTAAACATCACAACAACTGAAACAAATAACCACAACAACAACAAACAACAAACAACCAACCACAAAAACAACGGAAACAACAACAAAAACAACAACCAAAACAACAAACAACCACAAACAACCAAAACAAGAAACAACAACAACCGACCAATCACAAACAACAACCAAACAACCAAACAACAACAACAACTACTACTACTACACACAACAACCAAAACCCAACCACAAACAACCAAAACTCAACAAACAACAACAACAACTAAAACAACAAACAACAACCAACCACAAACAACAACCAAAACAACAAACAACAACCAACCACAAACAACAACAACCAAAACAACAACCAACAACAACCAAAACAACAACCAAAACAAACAACAACAACAACCAAAACAACAAGCACAAACAACATCAACCAACAACAACCAAAACAACAACCACAAACAAACAACAACAACCAACCACAAACAACAACAACAACCAAAAAAAACAACCACTCCACAAACAACAAACAACAACAACCAAAACTACAAACAACAACAACCAAAACAACAACAATCACAAACACCAACCAAAACAACAAACAACAACAACCAACAACAACCAAAACAACAAACAACAACCACAAACAACAACAACCAACCAACCACAAACAACAACCAAAACAACAAACAACCACAAACAACAACCAACGAACCACAAACAACAACCAAAACTCAACAACAACAACCAACCACAAACAACAACAACCAAAACAACAAACAACAACAACCAAACACAAACAACAACAACAAACAACCAATCACAAACAACAACAACCAAAACTACAAACAACCACAAACAACAACCAACGAACCACAAACAACAACCAAAACTCAACAACAACAACAACCAACCACAAACAACAACAACCAAAACAACAAACAACAATGACCAAACACAAACAACAACAACCACAAACAACAACAACAACAAACAACCAACCACAAACAATAACAACTAAAACAACAAACAACAACCAAAACAACAAACAACAACAACCAACCACAAACAACAACAACCAAAACAACAAACAACCACAACCAACAACAACCAAAACAACAACCAAAATAACAAACAACAATCAACCACAAACAACAACAACCAACCACAAACAACAAACAACAACAACCAAAACAACAAACAACAACCACAAACAACAACAACCAACCAACCACAAACAACAACCAAAACAACAAACAACAACAACAACGACAAACAACCAAAACAACAAACAACAACAACCAACCACAAACAACAACAACCAAAACAACAACCAACAACAACCAAAACAACAACCAAAACAAACAACAACAAACAACAACAACCAAAACAACAAGCACAAACAACATCAACCAACAACAACCAAAACAACAACCAAAAACAAACAACAACAACCAACCACAAACAACAACAACAACCAAAAAAACAACCACTCCACAAACAACAAACAACAACAACCAAAACTACAAACAACAACAACCAAAACAACAACAATCACAAACACCAACCAAAACAACAAACAACAACAACCAACAACAACCAAAACAACAAACAACAACCACAAACAACAACAACCAACCAACCACAAACAACAACCAAAACAACAAACAACCACAAACAACAACCAACGAACCACAAACAACAACCAAAACTCAACAACAACAACCAACCACAAACAACAACAACCAAAACAACAAACAACAACAACCACAAACAACAACAACCACAAACAACAACAACAAACAACCAATCACAAACAACAACAACCAAAACTACAAACAACCACAAACAACAACCAACGAACCACAAACAACAACCAAAACTCAACAACAACAACCAACCACAAACAACAACAACCAAAACAACAAACAACAATGACCAAACACAAACAACAACAACCACAAACAACAACAACAAACAACCAACCACAAACAACAACAACTAAAACAACAAACAACAACCAAAACAACAAACAACAACCAACCACAAACAACAACAACCAAAACAACAAACAACAACAACCAACAACAACCAAAACAACAACCAAAATAACAAACAACAATCAACCACAAACAACAACAACCAACCACAAACAACAACTAAAACAACAAACAACAACAACAAAAACAACAAACAACAACCACAAACAACAACAACCAACCAACCACAAACAACAACCAAAACAACAAACAACAACCAAAACAACAAACAACAACAGCAACCAACAAACCACAAACATCAACCAACCAACCAACAACAACCAAAACAAAAACAACCACAAACAACAACCAAAACCACAAACAACAACCAAAACCACCACAATAACACTGAGCTTCGCCAGACCTGCTGCTGCTGCTGCTTCACCTCTGGAGAGAAGACTGGAGCCAGTTCAAGCGCTGGAAATCTCTGATGATGAGTCTCATCCTCACTGTCACTGACAAACACACCTGAAACACACACACACACACACACACACACACACAGATCATAAACACATGTATTATACTCACACAGATCATACACACACATCATGAACATGCACACTATGCACACATCATAAACATACACGCCTATCATTATCATATACATACAACACAGATAACACACACAGATCATAAAGATACACACACACCTATACACACCCCCATACATCATTAACCCATAACATGCACACATACACACACACACACACACACACACACAGTATAGATCATGTACATGTGGATTTTGTACTTTAGTACAGCTCATAAACACACACACACACAGACAGACACACAGTGTATGTGCTGCACACCTGCGCAGGTGCGCCTCCTCTGGATAGGTGTGTGTGTTCTTCTGTGCGCAGGCAGGTACAGGTGGTTGGGTGTGGATGCGCTGGGCTGTGGTGCTGCACTGCAGAGGTCAGAGGTCAGCGGTGGGAGGTCAGAGGTCAACCCAGAGACGCTGGCGCCTGCTGCTGCTTCCTCCTCAGACTCAGACTCAAAGCCCAGGTCAAAGTTCACCGAGAAAAAATCCTGAGAGCAGCGGAACACACAGCTGCTCCCTGAACCGCCCGCCGCCTGCTCTCCTTCAGGTCCTGTGAGGTTTGATCTACTTCCCTTGACATTGACTGGCGACTCCTGCTCTCCTTCAGGTCCTGTAAGGCTTGATCTGCTTCTTGAATCATCTGTCTCCTGCTTTTCTTCAGATCTACCTCGTGTCACATTAACAGGTGTCCTCTGCTCTCCCTCAGGTCCTGTGAGGTTTAATCTGCTACCCGACACACTGACAGGTGTCACCTGCTCTCCATCAGGTCCTGTAATGCTTGATCTTCTTGAACAATCAGCGAGAGTCCAGTGTTTCTGCTCAGAGTGCTCTCCATCAGGTCCTGTGATGTTTAATCTACTGCCTGACACATTAAGAGGAGCCTGCTGCTCTCCTTCAGGTCCTGTGAGAGTCGACCGTTCTCCTGACACATCAGCGAGAGTCTGATGCTTCTCCTCAGGCTGCTCTCCTTCAGGTCCTGTGCTGTTGTCTGGCGTCTGCACATCAGGCATGCTCATCTGCAGGAAGTCTTCATCATCGAACAGGTCGAGGCTCAGCTGATCCTCCTGACGCTCCTCAGCCTTCATAAACCCGTCTCCATCCTCCAGCAGAGCGTCATCAAACAGCTCGTCCCAGCCTGGAGAACCAGCAGCTGCTGCAGACGGTGCTGTACTCTGAGCGCAGACACCCGTATCTTCATCATCTTCATCAGGGTCTCCCAGTGCTGACGTCAGGCTGAAGCTGACCCTGAAGCCCTCAGTCAGCAGCTCTTCCTCCTCCAGCAGTTTAGGTGGAGACCTGCACAGCATCTGCTCCACATTTCTGATGATCTCCAGAAACCTCCTGCTGTTCAGACTGTGACGGCAGCGTTTGGGCTTCTGGAGCTCCGGCTGGTAGAAGATGTGCTGTAGATCTGAGCTCTCGTCCTCCTGTCCGTCTAGCAGACACTCCACACACTCACGAGCAGCAGAGGAACACGTCTGCACATCATCATCAACACCATCTGAGATGGACACACACTCCTGGACCTGAAGGAGAGCACCCGGGGTGTGTGCCGCAGGAGTTGTGTTCCTCTGCTCTTCAGTGCTGGATGCTGTCCTGTTGTTGGTGCTTGTTTGTCCTCCATCAATGTCCTCCATCTGGAGATGCTTCATGAGCTCAGACTGAACGCTGCAGTCGCCCTGTGAGGAGAGAGGAGGATCCGTCAGACCGATTCATCACACACAAACACTAAATATACAACACCTAGAAGTACACACGGGTATGAAGCACTCCACAGTTTGGGGACACGCTAAGAGAACGTGATGAGACATCAACCGTTAACTCAACTTCACTACACCTCCTGATGTTGGACAGAGTGCAAACCAATACAATCTGTTCTTGAACTATTCAGTTTAAGATTATCATGTTGCATCCGAGCTTTAATTTCAGTTACGCAAGCGTGAGGCGATGACATTGATGCTGATGAATTGGGAGAAGATGATGGGGAAAATATGAAATAACATTTTAATAAACAGAAATAAAATCAAGAGAAACATTTGAAATGACAGTTTAGTAGTGTGTATTTTCTTTTGCAGTAGCTGGTTTAAATGTAAATGTATTTTCTTCCGATTCCTAAAGATGTTCGGTGACTAAACTCTTGTTTTTATGATTATAACGGTTTAATAAAGCTGGGCTCTGTTCTTTGTACGTGGATTAATCAGTGAGCTGGATTTGGTGACTGATGATTTGACTGATCCAGGATCGTTTCGTTCTTCAAAACTCATCCGTGAGTTGTTGTCATAGCAACAGTACCAGTAGCCCAAAGCAGCTCATTCATTTAAACAGGATTAGATCGGCTCAGTTTAAGCAAAGATAATACTGAAAGTGTGTGCCGAATGCTGATATCTTCTAACAGTTATTATATACATTTGGGAAAATAGTAAATATATATATTTACATTAACATTTAGTCATTTAGCAGACGCTTTTATCCAAAGCGACTTACAAATGAAGACAAGGAAGCAACTTACACAACTATAAGAGCAACAATGAAGAAGTGCTGTAGGTGAGTGTAGCGGTGGAGCCAGAGAGGCAATTGCAGATTAGGAAGGGAAGTGGAGATTAAATAGTTGAGTTTTTAGTGGTTTCTTGAAGACAGCGAGTGACTCTGCTGTTCTGATGCAGTTAGGGGGTTCATTCCACCAGCTGGGCAGATTGAATACGAGAGTTCGGGAAAGTGATTTCTTCCCTCTTTGGGATGGAACCACGAGGCGACGTTCATTCACAGAACGCAAGTTTCTGGAGGGCACATACATCTGCAGAAGTGAGAGCAGATAAGAAGGAGCAAAGCCAGAAGTCACTTTGTAGGCAAACATCAGAGCTTTGAATTTGATGCGAGCAGCAACTGGCAGCCAGTGCAAACGGATGAGCAGCGGAGTGACATGTGCTCTTTTAGCTTCATTAAAGACCACTCGTGCTGCTGCGTTCTGGAGCAGCTGAAGAGGCTTGATAGAGTTAGCTGAAGCCAGGCTAGTAGAGAGTTGCAGTAATCCAGTCTGGAGAGAACAAGAGCTTGAACAAGGAGTTGAGCTGCATTTTCAGATAAGAAGGGTCGGACCTTTCTGATGTTATAGAGTGCGAATCTGCACGATCGAGCAGTTCTAGAGATGTGTTCAGAGAAGTTTAGTTGGTCATCAATCGTTACTCCAAGGCTTTTCACCATTTTGGATGCAGTAATGGTTGCCCCGTCCATCTATATTAATAAAACTTATGCAATCTGCTCTCTGAAATAAGAGTAAAGACTGCCCCCTGCTGCTGGTTCAAAGAGAAAATGTATTGATATGAACTTTTTAGATCAAACGTGTGCAATCGCTTTAGTACAGTTTGTGTATGATACTAGTCATGCACATTGAGACGTTTTTAAAGGAATAATACATTTCTGCAGTCATGAACATGTTTGGATCACTAATATGCGGGTGATTTGATGCTTCATAAAAGTTGCAGACGCCTTTACCAGTATCAAATGCTTTTGTGATGAATTTAAACGTCCAGTTATTCTTTACACCGATTAAGAAACCGGCTACTGTAACACTACTATAATCAAGAAAAATCCGTAAAACTAAATAAATTGCTAAATACTCTGTACTGTAAAGCCTGCAAGTTATTGCGTGTCATATTTAACAAACCGTTTACTATGAATTTTCTGTAATTCAGCTCACATGAATAATTGAATATTAATCAGATGATGTCATTACGCTGCTGTGCCGTCAGCCAATCGCTGCATTGCTGATCATGATTTGGAGGATGGATAGATCAGTCCTTCACAACACACACATATCTCAGATCAGTTTATCCAGACACTTTAATCTGATTCACCAACTTGTTTGAGGAACCAAATCAGCTCAGATCATTTAAGCGAGGTATGAAGAACGGACCCCAGTTCTGTTAAAATGCACCAAATATCATCATCTATATTCACTGAGTAATCTATAAGCGCAGGATATACACACACAGATGTGGTTGCTGATTTATTCTCAGCTGTGCATCTCAGTTGTTTATTAGTCATCTTCTGGTACTGATAATTCTTTTATCATTTGTACCGCTGCTGCTGTGACGGAGCATCTAGTCATTTGTCTGTAAACTGCTGTATTGTAGAAGAGTAAACTAGAGTCCAATAAATGAGTTCGAGTGCTTCACATCATAATGGGGTCATCATGTGAGGCGTCATGTGAAGCGGCGGCAGGACGGAGAGAATAGAGGCTCTGTGTGACTCTAAACCATGAACATTATCAGAACCATTAATCATCATTAAACACACACACACACACACACACACACACACACACACACACACACAAACACACACACACACACACACACACACACACACGGCCTCTTCATCAGAGTAATCCTGCTCAGTGTTTATGAACGCACCACGTCATCAGCGCAGAGAGACGAGCCGCTGCTCCTCTGTTTGTTTTGACATGAAGCTGGAGAACACTGCTGGAGTCATCTGGGTCAAACACACTGACCCACTTACAGTTACACAACTGCTCTGAGGACAGTTACATCACAGAGAACCTGCTCAGTGGAGGAAGATCTTCACCAGAGGAAGACTATAGAAGATCATCATCATCATCATCATCATCATCTGAGGAAGACTATAGAAGATCATCATCATCATCATCATCACAATCAGAGGAGGAGGAGGAGGAAAACTATAGATCAGGGGTGCTCAACCCTGTTCCTGGAGAGACACTTTCCTGCAGATTTCAGTTGCTACTCATATCAAACACACCTGCACCAATAAATTAGGAGGAGGAGAATGAAGACTATAGAAGATCTTCATCATCATCATCATCATCATCATCATCATCAGAGGATAACTATAGAAGATCTTCACGATCTTCATCCTCATCAGAGGAGGAAGAATATAGAAGATCATTATCATCATCATCATCACCATCTTCATCATCATAATCATCAGAGGAGGACGACTATAAAAGATCTTCATCATCTTCATCAGAGGATAACTATAGAAGATCTTCACCATCTTCATCATCAGAGGAAGAGGAAGACTATAGAAGATCTTCATCATCATCATCATCAGAGGATAATTATAGAAGATCTTCACCATCTTCATCATCATCAGAGGAGGAAGACTATAGAAGATCTTCATCATCTTCACCATCTTCATCATCAGAGGAGGAGGAAGACTATAGAAGATCTTCATCATCTTCACCATCATAATCAGAGGATAATTATAGAAGATCTTCACCATCTTCATCATCATCAGAGGAGGAAGACTATAGAACATCTTCATCATCTTCATCATCATAATCAGAGGAGGAAGTATATAAAAGATCTTCATCATCATAATCAGAGGAAGACTATAAAAGATATTCATCATCTTCATCAGAGGATAATTATAGAAGATCTTCATCATCATCATCTTCATCAGAGGATAACTATAGAAGATCTTCATCATCTTCACCATCATAATCAGAGGATAATTATAGAAGATCTTCACCATCTTCATCATCATCAGAGGAGGAAGACTATAGAAGATCTTCATCATCTTCACCATCATAATCAGAGGATAATTATAGAAGATCTTCACCATCTTCATCATCATCAGAGGAGGAAGACTATAGAAGATCTTCATCATCTTCACCATCATAATCAGAGGATAATTATAGAAGATCTTCACCATCTTCATCATCATCAGAGGAGGAGACTATAGAAGATCTTCATCATCATCAGAGGAGGACTACAGCAGATCTGCAGTGTTCTGGTGTGGTTTAGACTGCAGTGAGTCGCTCAGCGTCCAGATAACTGAATGTGGAGTTATCATCAGAGTTACTCTGACATCTGTTGTAGAAAAATAGAGTAAAACGTACATCCGTCACACACACACACACATACAGACACACACACACACACACACACACACACACACATACATCTCACACACACACACGCATACAGACACACACACACACATACAGACACACACACACACACACACACACACACATCTCACACACACACACGCATACAGACACACACACACACACACACACACACACACACACACATACATCTCACACACACACACGCATACAGACACACACACACACATACAGACACACACACACACACACACACACACATCTCACACACACACACGCATACAGACACACACACACACATCTCACACGCGCACACACACACACACACACACACACTTCTGAACCTCCATCAAGCTAATGGCCTTCAGTGACGCCTGCAGAAGTCAAGATCAAGCCTGTTTTGATTTAAACACAGACCCAGCGCTCTTCTCCTTGACAACTAAGACTCTCAGATCTGTATCAGACATGAAACACGCATGTGTGTGTGTGTGTGTGTGTGTTATATCCATTGTTTAGACTCTGAAGATTTGAGCTGTACTGTTCATCTGACACCAGCGATAACACTGCTGTAACCAGCTCTGAGGAGAATCTTTGATTTATCTGAGCAGGTGGCATGATGTTGCACTGTGACAGAAGGTCTCTGGTTCGAGTCCCGGCTAGGTCAGTTAGTGTTTAAGTGTGGAGTTTGCATGTTCTCCCCGTGTTGGTGTGGGTTTCCTCCGGGTGCTCCGGTTTCCCCCACAGTCCAAACACATGCGCTATAGGGGAACTGATCAACTACACTGGCTGTAGTTTATGAGTGTGTGTGTGTATAGGTGTTTTCCAGTAGAGGGTTGCAGCTGGAAGAGCATCCGCTGTGTGAAACATATGCAGGAATAGTTGGCGATTCATTCCGCTGTGGCGAACCCTAAAGAATAAAGGGACTTTGTATATGCATGTGTAAGTGACTGATCGAGTGTGTGTGTATGACTGTGTGAGTGAGTGTGTGTGTGTGTGTGTGTGTGTGTGTGTGTTTGAGTGAGTGAGTGTATATGTATGTGTGAGTATGTGATTGTGTGTGTGCATGCATGATTGTGTCTATATGTGTGTATGATTGTATGCGTATGTGGGAGTGAGTTACTGAGTGTGTGTGTCTGTGTGAGCGTGTGCGTGTGTGCGTGTGTCTGACAGCTCACCTCCTCCTCCTGGTGTCTCAGAGTGTCGATCAGCTCCATGATGGTGGTGAAATGAAGGCATCGCTCTGAATGCTGGACGCGGTGTGTGTGCAGCGGCCGGTTCTGCCAGTGTCTCCACTCCCACAGGGACAGCTCTCTTAGCGGCCGCGACACACACACACACTCTCCAGACACACACACTCCTGACCCACACAGGGGTGCGCGCTCCTCATTGAAGCTGAGCATGCTGGAGGGTCTGAACACCGGCTGAGCTTCAGTCTCTGACAGCCTCATGCTGGACGACCACACGGCCTGCTCAGCGGCGCTCAGACTCCAGTCCTGCTTTAAACACCGCTGATCAGCACCTGCTACACACACACACACACACACACACACACACACACACACACACACACACACACACACAGAGAGAGACACGAGTGCATCTCAATGCTTTGTGCCGCTCTACAATAAAGTGTGTATTGGTAGTTTTGTTGAGAGTGTAAAGTGTGTGTTAGTGGTGTTGTCGAGTGTGTAAAGTGTGTTAGCGGTGTTGTTGACAGTGTAAAGTGTGTTAGTGGTGTTGTCGAGTGTGTAAAGTGTGTTAGCGGTGTTGTTGACAGTGTAAAGTGTGTTAGTGGTGTTGTTGAGAGTGTAAAGTGTGTTAGTGCTGTTGTTGAGAGTGTAAAGTGTGTTAGTGGTGTTGTTGACAGTGTAAAGTGTGTTAGTGGTGTTGCGAGTGTAAAGTGTGTTAGTGGTGTTGTTGAGAGTGTAAAGTGTGTTAGTGGTGTTGTTGAGAGTGTAAAGTGTGTTAGTGGTGTTGTTGACAGTGTAAAGTGTGTTAGTGGTGTTGTTGACAGTGTAAAGTGTGTTAGTGGTGTTGTTGACAGTGTAACGTGTGTTAGTGTTGTTGCGAGTGTAAAGTGTGTTAGCGGTGTTGACAATGTAAAGTGTGTTAGTGTTGTTGAGAGTGTAAAGTGTGTTAGTGGTGTTGTTGACAGTGTAAAGTGTGTTAGTGGTGTTGTTGCGAGTGTAAAGTGTGTTAGTGGTGTTGTTGACAGTGTAAAGTGTGTTAGTGTTGTTGTTGCGAGTGTAAAGTGTGTTAGTGGTGTTGCGAGTGTAAAGTGTGTTAGTGGTGTTGTTGAGAGTGTAAAGTGTGTTAGTGGTGTTGTTGAGAGTGTAAAGTGTGTTAGTGGTGTTGTTGACAGTGTAGTGTGTTAGTGGTGTTGTTGACAGTGTAAAGTGTGTTAGCGGTGTTGTTGACAGTGTAAAGTGTGTTAGTGGTGTTGTTGACAGTGTAAAGTGTGTTAGTGGTGTTGAGAGTGTAAAGTGTGTTAGTGTTGTTGACAGTGTAAAGTGTGTTAGCGGTGTTGTTGACAGTGTAAAGTGTGTTAGTGGTGTTGAGAGTGTAAAGTGTGTTAGTGTTGTTGAGAGTGTAAAGTGTGTTAGTGGTGTTGTTGACAGTGTAAAGTGTGTTAGTGGTGTTGAGAGTGTAAAGTGTGTTAGTGTTGTTGACAGTGTAAAGTGTGTTAGCGGTGTTGTTGACAGTGTAAAGTGTGTTAGCGGTGTTGTTGACAGTGTAAAGTGTGTTACTGGTGTTGTTGCGAGTGTAAAGTGTGTTAGTGGTGTTGTTGACAGTGTAAAGTGTGTTAGTGGTGTTGTTGACAGTGTAAAGTGTGTTAGTGGTGTTGTTGACAGTGTAAAGTGTGTTAGTGTTGTTGAGAGTGTAAAGTGTGTTAGTGGTGTTGTTGCGAGTGTAAAGTGTGTTAGTGGAGTTGTTGACAGTGTAAAGTGTGTTAGTGGTGTTGTTGCGAGTGTAAAGTGTGTTAGTGGAGTTGTTGACAGTGTAAAGTGTGTTAGTGGAGTTGTTGACAGTGTAAAGTGTGTTAGTGGTGTTGTTGACAGTGTAAAGTGTGTTAGCGGTGTTGTTGAGAGTGTAAAGTGTGTTAGCGGTGTTGTTGACAGTGTAAAGTGTGTTAGTGGTGTTGTTGAGAGTGTAAAGTGTGTTAGCGGTGTTGTTGACAGTGTAAAGTGTGTTAGTGGTGTTGCGAGTGTAAAGTGTGTTAGTGGTGTTGTTGACAGTGTAAAGTGTGTTAGTGGTGTTGTTGACAGTGTAAAGTGTGTTAGTGGTGTTGTTGACGGTGTAAAGTGTGTTAGTGGTGTTGTTGACGGTGTAAAGTGTGTTAGTGGTGTTGTTGACAGTGTAAAGTGTGTTAGTGGTGTTGTTGACGGTGTAAAGTGTGTTAGTGGTGTTGTTGACGGTGTAAAGTGTGTTAGTGGTGTTGTTGACAGTGTAAAGTGTGTTAGTGGTGTTGTTGACAGTGTAAAGTGTGTTAGTGGTGTTGTTGACGGTGTAAAGTGTGTTAGTGTTGTTGACAGTGTAAAGTGTGTTAGTGGTGTTGTTGACAGTGTAAAGTGTGTTAGTGTTGTTGACAGTGTAAAGTGTGTTAGTGTTGTTGACAGTGTAAAGTGTGTTAGTGGTGTTGTTGACGGTGTAAAGTGTGTTAGTGGTGTTGTTGACGGTGTAAAGTGTGTTAGTGGTGTTGTTGACAGTGTAAAGTGTGTTAGTGGTGTTGTTGACAGTGTAAAGTGTGTTAGTGGTGTTGTTGACGGTGTAAAGTGTGTTAGTGGTGTTGTTGACGGTGTAAAGTGTGTTAGTGGTGTTGTTGACGGTGTAAAGTGTGTTAGTGGTGTTGTTGACAGTGTAAAGTGTGTTAGTGTTGTTGACAGTGTAAAGTGTGTTAGTGGTGTTGAGAGTGTAAAGTGTGTTAGTGGTGTTGTTGACAGTGTAAAGTGTGTTAGTGGTGTTGTTGAGAGTGTAAAGTGTGTTAGCGGTGTTGTTGACAGTGTAAAGTGTGTTAGTGGTGTTGCGAGTGTAAAGTGTGTTAGTGGTGTTGTTGACAGTGTAAAGTGTGTTAGTGGTGTTGTTGACAGTGTAAAGTGTGTTAGTGGTGTTGTTGAGAGTGTAAAGTGTGTTAGTGGTGTTGTTGAGAGTGTAAAGTGTGTTAGTGGTGTTGTTGACAGTGTAAAGTGTGTTAGTGGTGTTGTTGACGGTGTAAAGTGTGTTAGTGGTGTTGTTGACGGTGTAAAGTGTGTTAGTGGTGTTGTTGACGGTGTAAAGTGTGTTAGTGGTGTTGTTGACAGTGTAAAGTGTGTTAGTGGTGTTGTTGACGGTGTAAAGTGTGTTAGTGTTGTTGACAGTGTAAAGTGTGTTAGTGGTGTTGTTGACAGTGTAAAGTGTGTTAGTGTTGTTGACAGTGTAAAGTGTGTTAGTGTTGTTGACAGTGTAAAGTGTGTTAGTGGTGTTGTTGACGGTGTAAAGTGTGTTAGTGGTGTTGTTGACGGTGTAAAGTGTGTTAGTGGTGTTGTTGACAGTGTAAAGTGTGTTAGTGGTGTTGTTGACAGTGTAAAGTGTGTTAGTGGTGTTGTTGACGGTGTAAAGTGTGTTAGTGGTGTTGTTGACGGTGTAAAGTGTGTTAGTGGTGTTGTTGACAGTGTAAAGTGTGTTAGTGTTGTTGACAGTGTAAAGTGTGTTAGTGGTGTTGAGAGTGTAAAGTGTGTTAGTGGTGTTGTTGACAGTGTAAAGTGTGTTAGTGGTGTTGTTGCGAGTGTAAAGTGTGTTAGTGGTGTTGTTGACAGTGTAAAGTGTGTTAGTGGTGTTGTTGACGGTGTAAAGTGTGTTAGTGGTGTTGTTGACAGTGTAAAGTGTGTTAGTGGTGTTGTTGACGGTGTAAAGTGTGTTAGTGGTGTTGTTGACGGTGTAAAGTGTGTTAGTGGTGTTGTTGACAGTGTAAAGTGTGTTAGTGTTGTTGACAGTGTAAAGTGTGTTAGTGGTGTTGAGAGTGTAAAGTGTGTTAGTGGTGTTGTTGACAGTGTAAAGTGTGTTAGTGGTGTTGTTGCGAGTGTAAAGTGTGTTAGTGGTGTTGTTGACAGTGTAAAGTGTGTTAGTGGTGTTGTTGACGGTGTAAAGTGTGTTAGTGGTGTTGTTGACAGTGTAAAGTGTGTTAGTGGTGTTGTTGTCGGTGTAAAGTGTGTTAGTGGTGTTGTTGACAGTGTAAAGTGTGTTAGTGTTGTTGACAGTGTAAAGTGTGTTAGTGGTGTTGAGAGTGTAAAGTGTGTTAGTGGTGTTGTTGACAGTGTAGTGTGTTAGTGGTGTTGTTGACAGTGTAAAGTGTGTTAGTGGTGTTGTTGACAGTGTAAAGTGTGTTAGTGGTGTTGTTGACAGTGTAAAGTGTGTTAGTGTTGTTGTTGCGAGTGTAAAGTGTGTTAGTGGTGTTGTTGCGAGTGTAAAGTGTGTTAGTGGTGTTGTTGACAGTGTAAAGTGTGTTAGTGGTGTTGTTGCGAGTGTAAAGTGTGTTAGTGGAGTTGTTGACAGTGTAAAGTGTGTTAGTGGTGTTGTTGACAGTGTAAAGTGTGTTAGTGGTGTTGTTGAGAGTGTAAAGTGTGTTAGTGGTGTTGTTGAGAGTGTAACGTGTGTTAGTGTTGTTGCGAGTGTAAAGTGTGTTAGTGTTGTTGAAGAGTGTAAAGTGTGTTAGTGGTGTTGTCGAGAGTGTGAATTGTATGTTAGTGGTGTTGTTGACAGTGTAAAGTGTGTTAGTGGTGTTGTTGACAGTGTAAAGTGTGTTAGTGTTGTTGAGAGTGTAAAGTGTGTTAGTGGTGTTGTTGAGAGTGTAAAGTGTGTGTTACCGGTCATGTTGAGGGTGAGGGATGAGCGGCGGCTCTTGCTGGATCTGCGTCCGCTGTCTCTGTGCTGGAACTGCTGAGCGCAGCTGATGTGCATCTTGTGTAGCGCTGGAGTCACATCTGCCGGCAGCATACGAGGACTGTCAGAAAACATCTGGAAACTGTGCTTATTTCCCATGATGCTCTTGTTTATGCTGCGCCGGTTGCTCTGGCTCTGGTTATAAGTCTGTAAGAGAAAGAGAGAGATGTCAGATTGTAGCTGAAGTGAAAAAGTTAAAGTTACATAAAACAAACATTGTTTATGAAAATAATAATAATGGATATTCATTCATTCATTCATTGTCTTGTCGGCTTAGTCCCTTTATTAATCCGGGGTCGCCACAGCGGAATGAACCGCCAACTTATCCAGCAAGTTTTCACACATCGGATGCCCTTCCAGCCGCAACCCATCTCTAGGAAACATCCACACACACATACACTACGGACAATTTAGCCTACCCAATTCACCTGTACCGCATGTCTTTGGACTGTGGGGGAAATCGGAGCACCCGGAGGAAACCCACGCGAACGCAGGGAGAACATGCAAACTCCACACAGAAACGCCAACTGAGCCGAGGTTCGAACCAGCGACCCAGCGACCTTCTTGCTGTGAGGCGACAGCACTACCTACTGCGCCACTGCCTCACCTAATAATGTATATGTTATTATAATACACAAAATATGTATTTTACAAATCATGTTTTACCATAAAACTGACAGAAAAATCAAAGCTTAATATCTGAACACATCATATTCCATATCTCCAAAAATGAGCTTTCAGTAGTTTGTAGTTTGGCTGCAGTACCAGACATGACCACCAGGTGACCTTCAGTTTACATTGGTGACCATACAAGAGCGCCCCCTATGTGTTGATGAATATGAACTGTATTTCCTCATACTTTTGACAATAATTGTGAAGTAGATATGCAATTCTAAAATAGTCTGGCCAGTTTAGTGGTATTTGATTTCAATTTAAACTAAAAAATATGAACAGATCAAATAGGATGAACAGTTGAAAACAGGAGAGTTCAGGTCCACTGTTGTGCAATGACTCGCCTAATTAAGCCTTTAAATGTCACTTTAAGCTGTATAGAAGTGTCTTGAAGAATATCTAGTCTAATACTATGTGCTGTCATCATGGTGAGGAGGAAATAAATCAGCTATTAGAGATGAGTTATTAACACTATTGTGTTTAGAAGTGTTCCCTTTATTGAACTGCACTTGAGAAATAATATTCAAAGAATTGAAATGTCACAGCAGAGCATCACTAATCTGACTTCAGCTGAACATATATAGATAAACACATATATTTACGCTCTGACCCGTTCCTCTCGG
>NC_141037.1:462500-492500 GCF_052040795.2 Danio rerio
TGTTGAAAAATAAAGACGATATTAAGGTTTTGTTATTTGATATTTGATTTAGCCATTGATTTCAGTATTATTTTTATATTTCCTGTTTCTGTTAAGATAAAACATCTTAAAGGCCTCACAGAGGTTTGAAACCACTTGAGGGAGAGTAAACGATGGGTAAATGTTCATTTCAGGGTGAACTATCACCTGTCCTCTTTAAGCTGTGGACATGTTGTTTTGGGTTTTTCCTTCACTCAACTTTGTGCATAAACACAAGTTTTTTTTTTTTAAACGAGAACTGGAACTTAATTTAAAAACCATCACAGACTCTCACAACAAGAAAGCTATTAAAACATATAAAACATGTGCTTTATTTAATATTCTGCATTCATTTGTTGTATTCTTGTCATGTGCCCTCATTCATTTCTTTTAGTGTCTTTCTTTCTCTCTCTTTGTCTTTCTTTTGCTTTACCTATATTAATTTTAAAATTGTCACATTTCCCTTGTTGCAAAAAAGTTATATTTGTATTGCTTGTACCATACTTACTGCAATAAAAAAACGATCACCTATCACTTTAAATCTGAATACTACTGTTTACAGTGTTGCCTACAGTGTATCCTACATTCACACTAGAGGCGCTGACTGCTTTAATGTCACTTTAAAATAGAAGAACAAATATTTCGGCTAGAATAAAATCAGTTTTTAATTTTTTAAAAGCCATTTTAAGGTCAATATTATTAGCCCCTCAAAGCTATATTTTTTTCCAACTGTCTACAGAACAAACCACTGTTATACAATAACTTGCCTAATTACTCTAACCTGCCTAGTTACCCTAATTACCCTAGTGAAGCCTTTAATGTCACTTTAGACTGTATAAAAGTGTCTTGAAGAATATCTAGTCTAATATTATTTACTGTCATCATGACAAAGAGAAAATACATCAGTTATTAGAGATGAGTTATTAACACTACATTAAGTTATTGCGCTCCATTAAACAGAAATTGGGGAAAAAAATAAACAGGGGGGCTAATAATTTTGACTTCAACTGTATATACATACATATACATATATATATATATATATATATATATATATATATATATATATATATATATATATATATATATATAGATATAGATATATATGTAATTAGTTTCTGTATTTTACACAAGCTACATGCATGAGTGTAAACCCTGTTGCGCTAATGAGCGTCTGATACTGTAGGCTAAGCAAGAAGGCATACATCTACATCCTGAAGTTAACCAGTATTATTTATATCAGGGCTCAAACTTATTCCTGGAGGGCCGGTGTCCTGCAGATTTTAGATCCAACCCTACGCAAACACAACCCGAACAAGCTAATTAGGGTCTTACTAGGTATACTTGAAACACCCAGGCAGGTGTGTTGAGGCAAGTTGGAGCTAAACCCTGCAGGGCACCGGACCTCCAGGACTGAGATTCGTGACCCCTGCTTTATATTATTTATTAAATTACGCATTAAATCGTATTTTATTTACATCTAACCCCACCTCAACCCTCACAGTAATGTAAAAACAATACTTATAGTGAGAATTACTCGTATAATATATTAAATTATCCATTAGATTGTATTTGATTATCATCTACCTCTACTCCAACACATAACCAAACGTAAACTGTAATTATACCGAGAATTATTAATATTATTGAATTAAAAACCTTTAAATTGTATTATAATCAACGTCTACCCCCATCACAACCCTCACAGTAATGTAAAAATATGAATTATTGTGACGTGTAGTGTCCGCAGCTGTATCCCTTTTGGACTTCACCTCATCCGCGTGCACATTGGTAAGGTTTAAAAGGGATACCGCTGCGGATGCTCGAGTAGCAAAATTTTTGTGCCCCTGTACAACAATAATCAATATTTTTACAATACTGGGGGTATTGGGGAAGTTTAAATACATAACAAATAATCCTCGTTAACTTCCTGCTACAGCTGTATTTATTGTTTATTTGAACGCAGCTGTATCCCTTTAAAACATTTCTGAGCGCTGATGACGGTGTATTTACATGATGTGGGCGGAGGCATACGAATCACGTGATACGCGGCTCTGCCCTTAAATACGTCACGGCAGTTGCTCCTGCAAAACAACACGTACGAGCCGAGCGCCGTTAATCAGATCAGATCGGATCGTGCGCTCCGGTAACCGTCACGGAAACGGACGGCTCTCCTGTATGTTCTGAACACTTTCTGTCTGCGGTAAACACGGTCCTGCGGTAAACTCGATGGATAGCGGCGGGTGTCGGATGAACGGCGGCGGCGGAGGACTAGACATGATCAGCCTGGAGGATCTGGAGTCGGTGTCGGAGGAGCAGCTGGAGCTGGAGGAACCGGAACCGGAGATGGAGGAGGAGGATCTAGATCAGGGCGGCAGACTCCTGCAGTACTGGAGGGACGCGGCCCGCGGACACCAGGTGGAGGTGCCGACAGGTACACAAGCACCAACTTACACCAACAACAACACTGACACACTCACACACACACACACATAGACAAACAGACGGACAGACACGCACACACACTTTAAACTTTTAATAAACACTTAATAGACAAACATAGATCTGACACACACACACACACACACTTAATAAACACTCCAGGAATCAGGAAACACATGTACGCACACACACTTTTAGTAAACAGTAGTTATGAACCACACACACACACACACACACACACACACACACGCTTTACATACACTTTATAAATGAGCTATGAATCAGACCCACACATGCACACACACTTAATAAACAATAAATATGTGTTAATATGTGTTATGAATCGACACGCACAAACACACACGCTTTTATTTAACACTTAAATATGCATTATGAATCAGACACACAAACATGCACACACACACACTTTTAATAAACAATAAATATGCGTTATGAATCTGACACACACATGCACTGACACTTTTAATAAACAGTAGTTATCAATCAGACACACACACAAACATGCACACACACTTAATAAACACTTTATAACTATGCGTTATGAATCAGACACACACACACACACTTAATAAACACTTTATAACTATGCGTTATGAATCAGACACACACACACACACACTTAATAAACACTTTATAACTATGCATTATTGATCTGAGACACACACACACACACTAAAAAAACTTGCACTATAAATCTGACACAAAGAGCATGACTAATGCACACACATGTGGTCTAGGTAGTGCGCTTGTGAACAGATCTGAGATCAGCAGCTGTAATGTGGCTCACACCAGTGTAAAACTGCACAAACACCACAAATACACACAATTATACCACCACTGCAGTCAGTTCAGTTTCACTGTTGTGTTTGCACACGCACACACACACACACACACACACACACACACACACACACACACACACACACACACTACAGATATCTGTAAACATGTTTAGGCTAGTGTACTTCACAGTCATATAATATGTGAATATTTTACACAGTTGTTGCTGTAAAAAGATGAATCGCGCTGATGAGGGTTAATAAAGGGTCAGTTCACCCAAACATCTGAACTCGCTCATCATTTACTCTCACCCTGATCTAAACCTTTATGAGCGTCTCTCTGCAGTTGAACACAGAAGAAGATATTTTGAAGAATGCACTGACTTCCATAGTATGTGTTTCCTACTGTACAAGTCAATGGTTACCGGTTTTCAGCATTCCTCACAATATCTTCTTCTGTGTTCAACTGCAGAAAGACACTCATAAAGGTTTGGAAACACTTGACAGAACAGTTCAATAATCTCAGAAATCAGAGTGAATCAATGCACATCCTCTGTATGAGTGTTGTTAGCGCATATATTACAGCTGAACATCCACACGGGTCATTACTGCAGTAGCAGCGCTGTGTTAAATCCAGTGGAGGATCTATTAGAACTCATTCAATTCAGTGCAAGTTTATTTATATGGAGCTTTTACAGTGTAGATAGTGTCAAAGCCACTCAATCTCATGGTTTATTACTCATTTTAAATAGTTTCTTCTATGAGATCTACACTATATTCAGAGTTCCCAATCCAACAGTTGAGTTCCCCTGATCTCTAATGAAGGGCTGTTTCACAGAGCAGAAGAAAGCTTTACTGAGCTGTCCACAGACATTTACAGTACAGAAGCTGAAGTTAACAAGCGAATGTGTCACGGCTGGTTAGGAGAATAACATGGAGAAATGATGGCGTGTTGTCATCTGTCGCTTCAGTTCAGGACTCAAACAAAGCTGCTCTGGAATTTACACCCAGCTGAATCTCAAAGGCTTTATTCATCTTTCCAATTAGACTTCGACATTTGATTAATACAGTAAATAACAATTCATTTACTAATCTGTACATTCCTAAAGTGCACCTACGATTGACTCTTCTCAAGCATAAGAACACCATCAAATGTTTGCAGATATTTCAGGATCTGAAACACAGTGCTGGAGTCAGATGTTCTGCTGTGGACATGCGTGTTATGTGCCGGAGCGGCTGTCTTTGTTTTGGTCTCTGTAACCCGCCCACTGCCAGTTAAGCCAATATTCCAGCACCCCGGGTTGCCAGATGGTGGAAAACAGCGTAGTTCATTCAATCAGTCAGGAATGCTCTTTCCAAAACGTGACCTCTGGTGGACAGTAGCAGACTCAGAGTTCCACATGAGGTCATTCATTCATTTTCTTGTCGGCTTATTCCCTTTATTAATCCGGGGTCGCCACAGCGGAACGAACCGCCAACTTATCCAGCAAGTTTTTACACAGCGGATGCCCTTCCAGCTGCAACCCATCTCTGGGAACACATGAGGTTATTAATGAGCAAATGATATAAATATTACGAGTGTGAACATTACGTGAGCAGGTCACACTGTAACCCCGTGTCCTAACAACACGCTACATGACGAGATACCAGGGGTGTAACGGAGTAGTTTTTCTCAGGAATTATAATTTACTAGGTAGTTTTAAAAATGTCTACTTTCACTCTCCTTTAAGTACATTCTCAGAGCAGAATCTGTACTGTTACTCCACTACTGTCCTCCATCCTGCAGTCACTACTGTATTCATGTCTATGGGGATTAGAGAAATCAGTCCTGTGATTCCTGTCCAATCAGATCACACACAGCAGGTAAATCCCCTCATAATGAACCACCTAAAGACATGGGTGAATTTTAATTGCACCAAACTGTTTGGAAGCATTAAAAGTGTCTAAGAAGATGTCTAAAATCTTTACATGCTTTGACCCAGAGACTGTTTAGATGCAGGTCACTGATGAGAGTATGACGGATGTTTACTGTATGATGACCCAAACAGCCTTAAAAAGCCAGCAGGCACAAGACGTCAACATGACTGTAGATAGATTCTTGTCGGCTTAGTCCCTTTATTAATTCGAGGTCGCCACAGCGGAGTGAACCACCAACTTATCCAGCAAGTTTTTATGCAGCGGATGCCCTTCCAGCCGCAACCCATCTCTGGGAAACATCCACACAGACGTTCACACACACACACACACACACACACACACTCATACACTACAGAAAATTTAGCCTACCCAATTCACCTGTACCGCATGTGTTTGGACTGTGGGGGAAACCGGAGCACCCGGAGGAAACCCACACGAATGCAGGGAGAACATGCAAACTCCACACAGAAACGTCACTGAGCAGAGGCTCGACCCAGCAACCTTCTTGCTGTGAGGCGACAGCACTACCTACTGCGCCACTGCCTCGCCCACGTCAGATAGATGTTGTACCCAAACATCATAGAGACGTTGCATTTAGTTTGAAATTGAAACTCAACTCAACGTCAGGCCAAAGTCACTGTCCAACATCCAACCTAAAATCAACCAAATATCAACGTCTAATGATGCTACAGCTTGATGTTTTGTTGATGTTAGCACTATGACGTCTATCAGATGTTGGATTTTGGTTGCCATTCCTTATGAATAAATGTCAATATCTGACGTCAGCATGACGCTGGTTTAAGATGTTGGCTCGACGTTGGATTTTGGTCACTTTCTAACAACCTAAAGTCAACCAAATATCAACATCATTTGACGTCATTATAGGACATTAAAATAACGTTGTCCTTAGACGCTGTTAGACATTGAATTTTGGTCACCTGACGTCAGAATCTAAATCTAACATGAGACTAAATGTTACGTTTACACACACGTGCACAGATTAGATGTAAATGCATCAGCTTTTGACAGTGTAATACTCACTGCTCACTACTCTTGAGTAGGGTTGTAACAATATACCGGTATGATGGTTTACTACGATTTGAACGTGCACGATTATCATACCATGAACAATTGCATATCAGCGGTTTTAACCCGAGACAGCCGCCCGCGGCTAAAAATAAGTATTGCTCTTAAATGTTTAATAACTTTTGATCCGCTGATCCGATTCATACAATTCAAAGATTGGCATAAAGAAGAGAATCTCAGCTTTCCAGTGCTGTATCACATAACATTCGCGGACTTTCAGAGGCTCCGGGATCAGTGCGGTTACGTCATCAAAATTTGACAACGCTGATTTGACAAAGAAACGCTCGTCACTGTGTCTCCGGACAAACCAGACATGATACATTGATACATTGTCCCTCCTCCATGCCCAGATTGGTTCAAACTCGCTATATCACAACCAATAAGCATAGGTTTCGCTTTTGTTTGTGGACCAACATGAGCTTTTTGAACAACACGGAATGAGAGATAGGCATACATTTATGCGCGGCTAAATAAAACGCAAAAAAAAAGTTTTGCATGAAATAATTCTCATACTAAGTACTTTTGCATGCACAGCAGCACAGAAACATGACAAAACAGTGACACAGCAAAGACGAACTGCTGCTCTTGCTGTTTTCAAAAGACACAAATGAAGGTGCAGCTGTTTGTCTGCATTGCAGACAACCATATCCAAATCCATATCCACAGACAACCATATCCATGCTGGCACATAAAACCTGAGGATGTTCCATATTGAATCTAGTTTCGTTATGTAACTATTTATAGTATAGTAAATATTTATATCTATTTCTTACTGAGGATTTGCACCATGTTTATTTGGACTTTATTTGGACTTTGACACATTATTTATTATTTTCTTATTTTTTTATTTGTTCATTGTAAGTGGTGTTGTTTATAGTAACTAAAAATATATTATTTGGAAAAAGTCAAATTTGCTTCACTGTTCTGTTATTTTGTAACATTTGTAACATACCGTATACCGCCAAACCGTCAAACCGTGGTATTGTTTTAGACGATTATCATACCGTAAAAAATTCATACCGTTACAACCCTACTCTTGAGTACTTTAGAAAGGGCTACTTTTTACTCCTACTTTGAGTAATATTTACAACAGACACTTTTACTCTACTCACACTACATTTTTAGGCAAGTAATGGTACTTTCACCCGAGTATGAGTTTTTAGTACTCTTTCCACCACAGCGAGATGATTTTATTAATGAGCAACTGGGCTGTTTGCACCAGACGAAACATGACAGAAATGTAAATACAGCCATTCACTGCACTCCAGCACAACACTGAGCTTTATAATCTGATGAACACATGTTAAAGCTCTTTAACGTGAGTTAATGTAGATGCTGAATCACTGATATGTGTTGGTTTGCACTGAGTCTCAGTTCTGAAGTTCAGTTTCAGACGCTTTATTGTATTCTCCAGATCTGAGCTGAACTCTCTGCTGCTGCTGTCAGTAGTGTGCTGATAAACGTCATGTCAGACTCACATTATCAGCATTTAACACTGAATAAAGCACATGAGCTGTCCCTGAGCTGATCACGGTCATCAAGTTTATTTTGTTGTTCAGCTGCAAATAATAGAAGCCGTATCTAAAATATATATTTCAGGTGTTGATTAGGACTAAAACTACTTTAATATGGAGAATATTCCTTCTTATACTTGCCGTTGCCGTTAGGCTCTATCAGGCAAGCTCCTGTCAGTGTAGTCAATCTGGCAACCTGTACTTGCATGTGTTATGATCCAGGAGTGCAATACCTAGTTCAACCACTGGATGTCAATCTTACATACTGCACCTTTAAAATATCAGTAGTCATATCTGTCGATTTAAAGGTGCAGTACGTATGTCTGACATGCAGTGGTTAAACTAGGTATTGCACTCCTGGATCAAAACAAACACATGCATAGGTTGCCAGATTGAGGACAGGAGCGAGTGACCGTCTGAAAACAAACTGTATGAAACTGAACTTTAGAACTAAACACATATCAGTGATTCAGCATCTACATTTAATCATGTTCAAGAGCTTTAATATGCGTTCATTAGATTATAAAGCTCAGCATTGTGCTGGAGTGCAGTGAGTGCGCTATTCTGTGCTTCTGAATAGCGTGTTGTTAGGACACGGGTTACAACGTAACCTGCTCACCGAATGTTTACACTCGTAATATTTATATCATTTGCTAATTAATAACCTCATGTGGAACTCTGAATCAGCGTCTCATTTCAGAGTCTGCTACTGTCCACCAGAGGTCACATTTCGGTCGCAGACACATGCTTAGAGAGCCTTTCTAAATGAATGAACCCGGCGTGCTGGAATATAATTGGCTAAACTGGCATTGGCTGGGTTAAAGAGACCAAAACAAAGACAGCTGCTCCAGCATTTAATGCACATGTTCACTGCAGGATATCTGACTTCAGCACTGTTTCAGAAAATCAAGCATGTTCACTGAGCATGTTTCTGAATATCTGCACACATATGATGCTGTCTATATGATGCAGAAGAGTCAAACACTGACATACAGCAGCTTTAATGAGCTGATCAATGAAAAGTTAAATATTAAAATGACAAACTAAAATATTCCACGACGGACAAATAAATATAACTTTCCTCAGACGTTCAATGTCTAGAGTAGAATATAAAACTTACAATATAGCTTTCTGAATAGACCAGCGAAACACCACTAGCACTTGTGCTGTGGGGGAAAACAACCCATTAGAATGAATGCACGGACATGGTTTGGTGCTTTAGCTTCAGTTTTTAAAAGAAATCTGATTTATTTTTGCTTGGTTTAATATTAAAAAGTTGCTGTGTGACATTTCCAGCCTCTGATCAGCTTAAAAACACCAATCTTAAGTTGCATATACACTGTCAAATAAACACTGGTAGGTGGACCACGGATGCATTCAGCAGTGTGTTTTGTCCGTATATCAGTCAAGTGTTGTAGTGAGTAATGTACATGCGTTCATTGTAAGTAAGCTGCATTATTGTCAGATTATTCTGCTTGTTTTAATGAAAGACTCTCTTCATTTCAACTCATTGTTTCTGAGAACAACACACTCTGTTCTGCTCGTGTAGAGTGTGTCCTGATGTAGGAGTGTGTAGATGTTTGGACCAGAAGCGAGCGAGAGTGAGATGTTCTGCAGTGTGTTCTCATATGATCGGTGCAGCTGTGCGTGACTGAGGATTTTCCCATAATGCACATGTGCATCCGTCCTGACCCACTTCAGCAGATTATTACAGCGCTCTTCAGACTCACACACAGACACTCACTCACTCGTGTGTATGTGCGTGTGTGTGTGTTTACTAGACACTTTACAATACACAGCTAGAGGAGTTACCTCAAAAACACAACATATAAGAGCTGAAGCAGCAGTGTGTGTGTGTGTATTGTAGTGTGCGTATGGTAGTGTGTGTGTATTGTAGTGTGTCTGTATTGTATTATGCATGTGTGTGTGTGTGTGTGTGTGTGTGCGTCTGTGTGTTTTGTAGTGTGTCTGTATTGTAGTGTGCATGTGTGTGTGTATAGTAGTGTGCATGTGTATTGTATTATCCATGTGTGTGTATTGTACTGTGCGTGTTGTTGTGTGCATGTGTGTGCTCGGGTTTATTGTAGTGTTTGTGTGTGTGCATGAGTGTACTGTAGTATGCGTGTGTATGCTTGTGTATTGTAGTGTATACTGTAGTGTGGTCTATGTATATTGTAGTGTGTGTGTGCATGTATTGTAGTGTGCATGTGTGTTGGAGTGTGCATGTGTGTGCATTGTAGTGTTTGTGTGTATTGTAGTATGCATGTGTGCGTGAGCTTGTGTATTGTAGTGTACTGTAGTGCGCATGCAAATGTATTGTAGTGTGCATGTGTGTATTGTAGTGTGTGTGTGTGTGTATTGTAGTATGCATGTGTACTGTAGTATGCTTGTGTGCGTGAGCTTGTGTATTGTAGTGTGTACTGTAGTATGCATGTGTGTGTATGCTTGTGTATTGTAGTGTACTGTAGTGCGCATGCAAATGTATTTTAGTGTGCATGTGCGTTGGAGTGTGCATGTGTGTGTATTGTAGTGTGCATGTGTGCTTGTGTTGTGTTTATTGTAGTATTTGTGTGTGTGCATGTGAGTATTGTAGTGTGTGTGTGTGTGTGTGCATGTGTGTTGTAGTGTGCATGTGTGTATTGTAGTGTGCATGTGTGTTTATTATAGTGTGCATACTGTAGTATTCATGTGTGTGTGTGTATTGTGCATGTGTATTGTAGTGTGTATGCATATTTTAGTGTGTGCTGTAGTATGCATGTGTGTGTGAGCTTGTGTATTGTAGTGCGTACTGTCATGCGCATGCACATGTATTGTAGTCTGCATGTGTGTGTGTTTTGTAGTGTGCATGTGCGCATGTAGTGTGCATGTGTGTGCATATTTTGTAGTGTGCACATGTGTTTATTATAGTGTACATACTGTAGTGTGCATGTGTGTATTGTAGTGTGCATGTGTGTTTATTGTAGTGTGCATGTTTGTTGTAGTGTGCATTTATTGTAGTGTGTGTGTGTTGTAGTGTGCATGTGTGTTGTAGTGTGCATTGTAGCATGTGTGTGTGTGTTGTAGTGTGCATGTGTTGTAGCATGCATGTGTGTGTTGTAGTGTGCCTGTATTGTAGCGTGTGTGTGTGTGTGTGTTGTAGTGTGCATGTGTGTGTTGTAGTGTGCCTGTATTGTAGCGTGTGTGTGTGTGTGTGTGTGTGTGTGTGTTGTAGTGTGCATGTGTGTGTTGTAGTGTGCATGTATTGTAGCGTGTGTGTGTGTGTGTGTGTGTTGTAGTGTGCATGTGTGTGTTGTAGTGTGCATGTGTTGTAGCGTGTGTGTGTGTGTTGTAATGTGCATGTATTGTAGCGTGTGTGTGTGTGTGTGTTGTAGTGTGCCTGTATTGTAGCGTGTGTGTGTGTGTTGTAGTGTGCATGTGTGTGTTGTAGTGTGCATGTGTGTGTTGTAGTGTGCCTGTATTGTAGCGTGTGTGTGTGTGTGTTGTAGTGTGCATGTGTGTGTTGTAGTGTGCATGTGTGTGTTGTAGTGTGCCTGTATTGTAGCGTGTGTGTGTGTTGTAGTGTGCATGTGTGTGTTGTAGTGTGCATGTATTGTAACGTGTGTGTGTGTGTGTGTGTTGTAGTGTGCATGTGTGTTGTAGTGTGCATGTATTGTAGCATGTGTGTGTGTGTGTGTGTGTGTGTGTGTGTGTTGTAGTGTGCATGTAGCATGTGTGTGTGTTGTAGTGTGCGTGTATTGTGATATGCATGTGTTTTCTAGTGTGTGTATTGTAGTGTGTATGCATGTCTGTGTGTGTTTATGTTAGTGTGTATGCATGAAATATGGCCATCCCTCTCCAGATTGAACAGTAGAACAGACAGAGCTCCTCTGCTCCTCTTTCTCCAGCTCTGCTGATGTGTGTGTGTGTATTACGCTGTGTGTCAGACCAGCAGTAATCCATTCCTCTAGTCTCTGAGCAGAAAAGCTGTTTAACTGCAGTAAGTGGTCTGCTAGTGGTACAGTGGTGTTCATTGTCCAGCAGAGATGCCCTGTAAAGGTCTCGCTGTGAGTCTGCTTCAGAGTCGATCATGTGACGTGTGTTTGTTTGGTCTGAGAACTGCTTAGCTTTAGCTGAGATCTCGGATTATCAGCTGCTCTGTTCCACACCGGTGCCTTTCTAAATCCAGAGCAGTTCAGTAAAGCGCTTTACACGTGTGGAGTTACAGAGAGACTCGACAGCAGAGCGTTCACTGATTCACTATCGATCACTCTCACTTTCCAATAGCATCTACAGAGCTGACCTGATGAGCAGTGAAACAGCAGCTAATGATCAGCTCGCCGTCAGACGGCTCAATGGTGAACAGGGTTTATCATCTTATATTGCATGCTCTAATCAAAATATAGATTCTGATTGGCTGGAAGGTGTGCATTACATTAGTTCATGCACAGGTAGTTTTGATCACATTAACTGAGTGTGAATAATCTAGTAAAGCATGTATGAACTGTAGATCAACACTGACTAATGCATGATTAAAAGCCTCAGTTGTGCTCGTTATCATCAGTGAATGCACAGCGAGTCAATACATTCACATTAGAGATGCTCAGAATAACCGATTAACTAAATGAGTGTGTTTGTACCTGATTAACGGCATCAGTTAAACCATTAAACAATATTAGTTTATATACTTTTTAAGTTTGGCTGTGTAAGGGCATCTGTTGAATGGTTTACTGATGGCTGCGAGTGTTTTACACACTGCGTATGCGCCCTGCGTGTCTTGCATTTTAAAAAAAGCATGTCCTATACCTCAGTCGCGTCTTTCTCATTCTCCAATCAAATGAAAGCAGAGGCGGGGTTTCCTTTGAGATGACAGCAGTGTTTGTGTTGTCAAGACTACAGCAAGCTTTTAATGATCGAGGAGAGACTTGTGCTCGCTGTTTCACGTCATCCAGAGCTGTATGGCTTTACAAATCTCAGGGCTCGAAATGAACCTTTTTGCTTGGTAGCATCGGTGCTCCTAACTTAAAAAATTTAGGCGCATCAGTCACAATTTAGTCACACCCACCAATTATGAGCACCATTACCACAAGTTTTATACAAACATATTTATTGTATTTAAAATCAACAGTAATCAAACTAACAAGCAAAAAATATATGTGCAAGCGTGAGGAAAATATGTCTCAACAAAATCCCAGTATCACAAGAAAATAGACTTTTATAACAGAACTGAGTGACCAAAGCAAACACGGAGCGCTCACCGTCCCTGCACACACTGCTGGACATGAATCTGTTAACGGGATAACTGTGCTGTTCTCACGGGTGCTGTCTGATACTGCACTGATGCTTTTGACATACACTGTACCTTATTATATGCATGTTAATAGCAATACCAGCTTTTTTAGGTGTAGCAACAGTAGTTTACTCAGTGCAAGCCCGTTTGTGATGGTGTACGTGGTGTTAAAATTGACCATGAAATAAGTGCAATAATCAATGGCTGAATTAAACTGTTCATCATTCCTCATACAGCTGAAGTCAGAATTATTAGCCTTCCTGTTTATTACTTTGTTTAATTTCTGTTTAACAGAGAGCAGATTTCTCCAACACATCTCTAATCATAATAGTGTTAATAACTCATCTCTAATCACTGATTTATTTCCTCTTTGTCATGATGACAGTAAATAATATTAGACTAGATATTCTTCAAGGCAGGTTAGGGTAATTAGGCAAGTTATTGTATAACAGTGGTTTGTTCTGTAGAAACAGTGGTTTGTTCTGATCAGAAATAAATATAGCTTAAAGGGGCTAATAATATTGAGCTTAAAATGGCTTAAAAATTTAAAACTGCTTTTATTCTTGCTGAAATAAAACAAATAAGACTTTTTCCAGAAGAACAAATATTATCAGACATACTGTGAACATTTCCTCAATCTGTTCATTTAAAAAAGAGAAAAAATAAAATTCAAAGGGGGCGAATAATTCTGACTTTAACTGTATATTGTATCCTGTGGCCCAAACAGTAGAGAATAGCAGTACACTGCTCCTGCTGCTCATGTCTTTAACTACATGTGTTTCTCATTCACAGACATGGCACAACCCATCCAGCAGATCACCTCCAATAATGATGGCGCACACACACGGGAACCAGTTCCCTACACACTCATCACACGCAAGGAGAAGGTACGTCTACAGACACCAATGAACACGGGCAAATCCTGTTCACAAGCACCATCAATATCATTCAACACACAAAATCCAGCTCACCAAAGACTGTTCACACACACACGTTCATGAGCACAATCAAATGCCGTTTACAAACCATCAAACACCATTCAGCTCTCTGAAATACCATTCCATGTTGCTAAATACTAGAGGTGTGACGAGTAGGGTTGTAACAATATACCGGTATGACGGTTTACCACGATTTGAACGTGCACGATTATCATACCATGAACAATTGCATATCAACGGTTTTAACCCTTAAAGACCGAGACAGCTGCCCGCGGCTAAAAATAAGTATTGCTCTTAAATGTTTAATAACTTTTGATCCGCTGATCCGATTCATACAATTCAAAGATTGGCATAAAGAAGAGAATCTCAGCTTTCTAGTGCTGTATCACATAACATTCGCAGACTTTCAGAGGCTCCGGAATCAGTGCGGTTACGTCATCAACATTTGACAACGCTGATTTGACAAAGAAACGCTCGTCACTGTGTCACCGGACAAACCAGACATGATACATTGATGTATTGTCCCTCCTCCATGCCCAGATTGGTTCAAACTCGCTATATCACAACCAATAAGCATAGGTTTCGCTTTTGTTTGTGGACCAACATGAGCGTTTTGAACAACACGGAATGAGAGATAGGCATACATTTATGCGCGGCTAAATAAAACGCAAAAAAAAAAAAGTTTTGCATGAAATAATTCTCATACTAAGTACTTTTGCATGCACAGCAGCACAGAAACATGACAAAACAGTGACACAGCAAAGACGAACTGCTGCTCTTGCTGTTTTCAAAAGACGCAAATGAAGGTGCAGCTGTTTGTCTGCATTGCAGACAACCATATCCAAATCCATATCCACAGACAACCATATCCATGCTGGCACATAAAACCTGAGGATGTTCCATATTGAATCTAGTTTCATTATGTAACTATTTATAGTATAGTAAATATTTATATCTATTTTTTACTGAGGATTTGCACCATGTTTATTTGGACTTTATTTGGACTTTAACACATTATTTATTATTTTCTTATTTTTATTTGTTCATTGTAAGTGGTGTTGTTTATAGTAATCAAAAATATATTATTTTGAAAAAGTCAAATTTGCTTCACTGTTCTATTATTTTGTAACATTTGTAACATACCGTATACCGCGAAACCGTCAAACCGGGGTATTGTTTTAGACGATTATCATACCGTGAAAAATTCATACCGTTACAACCCTAGTGACGAGACACGAGTTCACCAGGAAGAGATTTTTACAGCATTTCAGGGTTCATACACATTTTTACTAAAAGTCCAAGACTTTTTCATGATTTTTCCAAGACTTTCAAGTAAATTTTCATCACCTAATGTTTCAAAATGCAGACCATCAAATACCATTTACAAAAACCGCATACAGCTCTCTGAAATACCATCCAATATTGGTAAAGACACGACAAGATTTTTACTGCATGCTTTTGGATGAATCAACCCTTGAACTTGAAAAAAAAAAAAAACATACAAAAAAACGTCACACTCACCCACCCCAAACCAGTGACGCACAACTCAGAGGCCAGCCTGTCAGGTGAGTGCAAAGCACTTGATGTGCGGTTCTAATCCAATCCTGCCTCCAATCTTCAGTGCTAAATTCACCCTCCATCATAACATCACAACTCACGAGAATTTTCACCTCAATGAGAAATTTCGTCTCAATTTAGTCATCCCTGCCCACAGCATCACATCCTTAGTAAATACTGTCCTCAACACCATCACTTACTGTTCACACACACAAATACTGTCCTCAACACCATCAAATACTGTTCAAACACACAAATACTGTCCTCAACACCATCAAATACTGTTCAAACACACAAATACTGTCCTCAACACCATCAAATACTGTTCAAACACACAAATACTGTCCTCAACACCATCAAATACTGTTCAAACACACAAAAACTAGCAAATACTGTCCTCAACACCATCAAATACTGTTCACACACAAAAATACTGTCCTCAACACCATCAAATACTGTTCACACACAAAAATACTGTCCTCAACACCATCAAATACTGTTCAAACACACAAAAACTAGCAAATACTGTCCTCAACACCATCAAATACTGTTCACACACACAAATACTGTCCTCAACACCATCAAATAATGTTCAAACACACAAAAACTAGCAAATACTGTCCTCAACACCATCAAATACTGTTCACACACACAAATACTGTCCTCAACACCATCAAATACTGTTTACACACACCGTCATGAACATCAGACCTGGATCTTCAGATCATGTTAGAATGTTTGAAAACTGGAGTAATGAGACTGAAAATGTAGATATACATTACAGAAATACATTACTGTTTACTACACACACACACACACACGCACATACAATTTTTATTTTTCAATAGCAACAATATTTAAAAGTTACCTTTGATTAAAATAAAGCAGCCTTGGTGAGCAGATCTGTCTTCTTGATTTCTCATTTTCTGCTGTATTGATGATTGTGTGTGTGTGTGTGTGTGTGTGTGTGTGTGTGTGTTGCAGTGTGGCGAGGTGCTGTACGAGAAGCGGCACTATGAGAAAGCACACTGGGCCTGCATCACGGTTCACGAGGACACGTATGAACAGAGCATCTGCTACGGCTTCATGAAGATCATGAGGTTCATCTGCCAGCAGAACTCAGCAGGTCAGAGTGTGCCGATATTCAACAATCCAGCATCGACCGTATTCTTCATGCACGAGCGGGTCCAGCCATTGGACTCTTTCGAGATTTCTGCTCTCATTCACTTCCACAGACTTTTAGACATTAAAAAACAGCTGATATATCCTCATTACATTATTCTACTTTTTCAGTATAGTCATGAACATGACTGTAGAGCGAGTAGTTTAACTGTTTTCTGCTGTATATACTCTTAGTCATTTCTCCCATAGCAAAAGCGAAGCGCCATCTAATGGTCAGTCTGTGTCCTGCAGGCAGTTATCTGGGCATGACGATACCCATCGTGACGGTGGTGCGCACAGATGAGAGTAACACCACTCTGTCCCGCGCCGTCACTGTGGCCTATTACCTGCCCACACCGTACCAGAACGACCCACCGCGACCGTACGACCCAGATATCCTCATTGAACAGTGGCCCGCTGCGATAGTCTACAGTCGGTGAGAAACACACACACACACACACACACACACACACACACACCTCTGTCCATCATGTTTACAGTAATGCATACGAGTGCACAATACATCACACAATAATTGTCACTGTGATGTATTGGTGCATGCTGTATACAGCGCTGATCATGAATGAGTCTCTCAGAGCTCTGCTCTACAGTAATCTTCTCTGCAGGAGGCTCTACAGTAATACATGTGTGTGCAGATACAGTAGATTAGTCAGAACCAAAGACAACACTGATCCACTCATCTGACAACACCACAGCACACACACATCACCACACACACATTAAAGTCACTGAGAATTGGATATATAGATTTTCAGAAGCGTCATTTATGCTGAACACTGTGTGTATCGCTAAGAGGTGTGATCAGTTTAATTGATCATATATGCCAAGTATTTGTATTTTGCATGCATAATTTGTTTATTCAGATTTGACCAATCAGATGAGGCCGTACTATCTGTATCCCCGCCTCCCCAGTAGGTGCAGTTCAGCTATTGGCTAGAGCTGAAAATAAACACTAGTGGGCGGAGTCGAGACGAGAGAGGAAAATACCAACAGCCAATCAGATTCAGAATATCTGCCCAGGTTTACACTCACTCATCGTGTTTTACAGTCTAAATGTTTGAGCCTTGACAGAGTTTAGATTTAATTAGATCAGGAAATAATCTATTATTATTAATGTGTCACCTCTATTAGTGTGATCATTAAAGTGATTTAAAGCAGGGGTGTCCAAACTCAGTCCTGGAGGGCCGGTGACCTGGATATTTTAATTCCAGCCCCAATTAAACACAACTGAAGCAGCTGATCAAGCTCTTACTCGGTACATGAAAACGTCCAGGCAGGTGTGTTGAAGGAAGTTGGAGCTAAACTATGCAGGACAGCGGCCCTCCAGGACTGAGTGTGGACACCCCTGATTTACAGTAACAGAATTAGTCAAGACAAACGTTATATTACAGGAAACAGTTACGGCAATGTTGAATCTTTTCCCCAGTATTGTGCAGAGCTACCGTAGTAAAGCTCCTGAAGGACACTGAAGCCAGAGTAAACAGTTACTGCTGAGTCTGAATGAAGTACTGCAGTGTTTCATTCTAAATCATTTCATCCCTTCACATCATTACTGCCGTTTATAAAATCATAACTTCTCCCTTTTCAACCTGTCCACCAATAGCAAACCACGACCAATCAACTGCCTACTGACAAAACCAAGCCCCGCCCACATTTGAATTATTCAGAAGTGAAGATACTAGAGAGTGTGTGTGTGTGTGTGTGTGAGAGAGAGAGAATGTGTGTGTGTGTGTGTGTGAGAGAGAGAGTGTGTGTGTAAAGTCCCAGCCAGATCACACAAATTTGTTGTGGGGATTCGTTAGTGACAAGTGGGCGTCATGACAAGATTGAATCATGTCTTCTGGTGTACTGTGGTGTAGTTCACTACAGCTGACACCGTGCCTGCGACGCCTCACGACACCAGCGCAGAGAGTCTAGCGTGTTTCATATTTCCCCGATCTTCACGATGAGTTCGGTCTGTGGCTGACACTGAGCAGTAGGAGCTCTTCATCTCTCCGGTATATCAGCGGGTGCTGCTGTTCATGCGCCGGTCGGCCGATCAACAGGCTGTATGTTTCCTCATGAGCGGGTCACGGGTGGAGGAGATCAGTCATCGGTTCTGCAGACTATAACCGCCCTTTCTAAAATATGAAAGTGTTTTAGGCCGTGTTATCTGACAGCCTGACACACACATGCATGTCTCCATCTCACAGCGAGTGTGTGAGTTCTGTCAGCCTCCAGCAGAGTGTGTTCCTCTGAGGTAGTGTGGGAGCATGTTCAGTGCTGTGAACACACTGCAGAAGCCTCTCGTGCTGATGCAGACGCGTCATTAACACTGGAAACAGTTCAATATCGCCGTCTCTGACACTCAATATTACACTCTCATTTTATTCAGGCCAGATTATTGTTTTATTCAACAAACAACACAATCTCATGTTCTGCGCATGAATGTTTGGCTGTGAGGGAAATCAGGATTCATTGAAAGCTTCACTGTGATTGTATCACAAATCTGAGTTATATATGTCAAGGGCGTAGGTTTGCGCTTGACATTGGTGGGGACTGGGGACGAGTCACCCCCACCAAGAATGAATATTGTTAATATATATATATATAAATATATATTGCTATTTATTATTTAACTGCTATTAAAATGTATTATTAAGTAATCCTCTCTTCTTACAATTTGTTAAATTAAATAATCATGCGTGTAGCCAAGGGGGGTCGGGTGGTTTGAAAGACCAAAAGTTGGATTATTATTATGTTTGAATTGATCTTATTAGTCAAATGGACAAATTTTCACTGAGGAAGGTTGAATGCGCCGGCCAGTTTGTTATTTGCCTATTGAGCTTATTCTAAAATGTGGAAGAGCGCCTGTTTTCGCAATTGTCTTGGAACTTCTATGGGAGAAATGACAAGGAATAATAAACGGCAAAAAACGGTCAAACTACTTGCTCTACAAACAAATGTTTGCATGACTATACAGACCAAGTAGAATAATGTAATAAGAAAATATCAGTTTGCAACATCAAACAGCGAAACGAGCAGTTTTTAATGTCTAAAAATGAATGGAAGTGAATGATATGGGAAGTCTCGTGCCAAAAAGATTCAAATGGCAGCGCCCGCTCATCTGCGGAGAATAAGGTCAATAGGCATCAGTTTTTAATTTAAATCCAGTTTTAACAGATTTCCCAAAGAAAATTATGATAAAAAAAATTGTATTTTAAAAATAATTATATTTACATGTTTGAAGAGTTTAGATACAAACACCTCTAAATGCCATTTAATATTTTCTTCTAAAATGAGCATTTTTCTCCAACTACTGTGTGTGGACTGTGATTGTGACAAATATGTTATTTTCATTGCCTTTAAAGTGAAATAACTCAACATAAATATACAAGGCTGAGAAAAATGGTCATTTTACATGGCATTTAGAGGTTTTGGCATATGTACTCTTCATTACTTTATTCTAAGAATTTAAAATCCTAATTTCTAGTTCAAAGTATTTTTATTATTTATAAAACTGTAATAAAACTTAGTTTAAATGTGTAAATAAAGCAATTTGACAAAATGGTAGGAAATAGTTTTGGTACATCAAAAAGTGTAGTTGTAATAACTATCCAACAAGATTATCCAGCAAAAATTAGTTCTTAATACGTCACTAAAATGTCATATTTATACCTCAATTAAACAGAAAATCAGGTGAAGAACTGCAAAAAGGTTCAGTTTTTCAGAAAACAAATAACCCCTTTCAATAAGCTGGCTACAGGCCTGAAAGTGTTATGTTAAAATAATGTTTATTAACTGATTAAGAGAGAGTTTAATAAAGACTTTCGTTCATTTTTCGTTGAACATGTCTCATAGTATTATTAAAGATGGAGCACAGGCTGTAGTTTTTCTGACAAATTGTTTCAACCAAAATTGGAGATGATTAGGAGAACTGGCAGGGTCATATACGTTTACATGTAGGTGTTTATTCTGCAGTTAGTTTTCAGGAAATATTGTTTACAAACTAGTCTGCTTTAACGTTAGACTGAACGTAAAAGCGGTGAAAACACCAGCATAACGGCATTATCATGATGGACTCATTCAGTAGCGAACTTGAGTTTATTTGACTCACACTTTTCGTTGGAAAAACCTCTGTATGTCCACCTCTTCTTGCTACCTCCATCCTCACTTGAGCGAGGCACACACCTCACACATCGGGAAATTCCCCCGCGCAGTTGTTTTGTCGCTGTTTGTATCTGAAACTATGATCTGAAAGCAGCCACTCACATGATGGCATAGAAAGGCACAGCCTACCACAATGTTCATATGCGTTTGGGGGCGATGCGACTCGGAGAGAACGTGATTTAACCCTTTCGGCATGTCTAGGTTTATACGTTTATATGTCAGCGCGATGTTTTTAAGTGAATTAAATTATTGGTGGAGACGTTTCAGTAGTTGGTGAAAATTGGTGGGGACGTCCACCCTAAATCTACGCCCCTGATATATGTACTAATGTTTTAATAAGTGGTGGGCTGTTATTGGCATTAACGCAAGACTCCTATTGGGCGATAAAAAAAATATGGCTATTAATCTATTCTCATAGTTGGGTTGGTTGATATCCTAATATTAAACAGGAATCCTCAGTTTGGCTCTGTCCCTGTCATCAGGAATGCCCTTAAATACTGTAGTTATTAGCGGCCTGCAAGCGTCAGCGTTTACTGAGATTAAAATAAGATAAAAACACTAAAACTGAGATGAGAAATATTGTTATAGCAGCACTCGGTACTAATAACTCTCGCCGTAGACGTGACGGGATGACTGACGGTGAAGGAGCGTGTAGTCTGGCACATCTGTTACCCACGACACGTCACGATTTCATCAAGACTAAAGCGCATCATCTGCCATGAGGACTTTCAGAACCGACTATAATCACCCTGTGATCTGAGCGGGCTTAAGAGAGTGAATGAGAAAGTGTGTGTGTGTGTGTGAGAGAGAGAGAGAGAGAGAGAGAGAGAGAGAGAGAGAGAGAGAGAGAGAGAGAGAGAGAGAGAGAGAGAGTGTGGGTGTGTGACACTAATATTCAGCCAGGTTCAGAGTAAGTAAGAGAGCTGTCAAGGGAATGAATGAAAATAAGAGTGTATTATTCTGTCATACAAGCATCATGTGTGCATTTGCGCCTGAGAACTGAACATGTGTCTATGTGTGTGTGTGTGTGTGTGTGTGTTTTCAGGTCGTTCACGGGCGCCACTAACGAGCTGTCGATCCTCCATGAGCTGCGCAGTCTGGTCGAGGCTCTGGACTGTCCCGCTCTGGGGAGCGACTCCTTCATCGTGGCCGGATACACGAACCCTGCGGCCGCACACCGACACAACGAGATCTGGTTCCTGGAGAGACCCTGAGCCCACCCCTTACCTCCAGCGGCGCTGCTGATTGGCCGAGTCTGTCTCATGTATATGCCTAACACGGATTATAAGCTAAACCCAAACACACACCAAAACTGGAGAATCACTGACGAGCCACAACACTGATGCTGAACGACAATCATGTGCGCGCCATCATCATGAGCGCACACACACACACAGAGATGCACATAGAAATACGTTTCTAGAAATACATATTCATGTAATGAATCCACAAATCTATAACACACACACACACACACACACACACACATTTATATATATATGAATATATTCCGTCATAGTGCTATTTTTGTGAAATATTTTTGTAGCCAAATGTGTCCTCCTGTGTACCTGCTGTAAGTGCAGATGTGAAGCAGTGAAATAAACCGCTGTTCTGTCCTCTCAGAGTGTGTGTGAACGCTGTCCTCAGACCAGTGTGTGTGTGTGTGTGTGTGTGTTTTCCAGCCTCATGTACAGAGCGCTGTGAATGTAAACGCCACTGTGACCAGGCTTCATGTTTCTCTTCTGATCTGAATAATAAACTCACTGAAATGACATTTTCCTTCAGCTTTATCCCTCATTCATCAGGGGTCGCCACAGCGGAATGAACCACCAACCATTCCAGCATATGTTTCACACAACGAATGCACTTTCAGCTGCAACCCAGTACTGGGAAACACCCAGAGTTCATACACATGTTTACTACAAAAATGACATGAACTGTCCAGGACTTGAGTCAGTGTTTATGATGTAGTGCAGGGCTAAGCAATTAGTTCATCATGGGGGCCGGTTCATGAAGAGCATCCCAAACGAAGGGCCGGAGAGATATGACCTGCTATGTGAGTGATGACACAACGGCATATATGCTGTATTGTTCCTCAAGACACCCACGCTGGCTTTTTCTACATTCAAATGTGAATATATTGTATTATGAAACTACATAACTAGCTCACTGTACAATAGACTTTTTACAAACATTCAAATGTCGTATTTCAGAGCAGAACAGAAGCAGTGCATGGCTGAAGCAGGCCTCTTCTACATTCAGACACATACATATGTTTGAGCTGCATAACAATTACGCTGCATTCACACGGGGCTTCAGCGTCAACGCTTGACAGTGGGCGTGTCTGAAGTTGGGGCTGAAGAGATCGTCATAGCAGCGTCAGCCAATGAAATTCAGTCAGCAATAGGCCACTGTCTAGCTGGTGTATTTGCATACAGCGATCTAATTGGCTGACGCTTCTGTCGGCGCTTGAAAAGTTGAGCAAGTCCCAAATTCTGCAGCGAGCAACGCCTCTGAAACAGCGCCGACGGATCCACAATGCAGTTCGGCATTGCCTGACGTCACCTATTCAAAGTGAATGGGAAGCGTTGATGCTGACGCCCTGTGTGAATGGAGCGTGACTGATGCAACAGTTACAGATTTTGGTTGTATAATTATATAGTCTGAGGAATAATCATGCTTTCACGGTTATCACATCTAATGTAAATTCAAGCTTCTTGTTAGGTAAGCAGCTATTTAGATCACCTGTTGTTGTCATCTGTGTTCATGCACACAATCATTTTAATAATAACTCGTCTAACATATCTTTTGTTTACACTGCACTGAACGTCACGCACAACTCTCACCGTCAGATGTTTTCTACTGTGTGCTCCCAGAAAGCCGCGAGCATGTTGCTCCACTTATGCGTGCATATTAGGGATGTAACGGTATTGTAAATACCGTCATACCACAATATTAATTTTTTTCGATATTACCGTAGTCGCATGACTCGGTAAAACTATAGGTCTTCTGAGAAAATTTGCTTAGGCGAATGAAGCGAACAGGAGGTACCGGAAACTACAATTCCCATCAGCCCAGGCTTGGCCATCATCCCTTGCGGTCTGTTGTCGCTACAGATCCAGTAATGCGGAAATGGAGTGTGCTGCTAGAAGCGGGGATGAAAAAGAGCTGGAAAACCCTAAAGCGGGTGTTGTCGCCGCGCGCGTACTGAATAGCGGTGTTGTCGCGCGAGTTCTTATCAGCTGTGTTGTCGTGCGCGTACTGAATAGCGGTGTTGTCGCGCGCGTACTGAATAGCGGTGTTGTCGCGCGAGTTCTTATTAGCTGTGTTGTCGCACGCGTACTGAATAGCGGTGTTGTCGCGCGAGTTCTTATCAGCTGTGTTGTCGCGCGCGTACTGAATAGCGGTGTTGTCGCGCGAGTTCTTATCAGCCGTGTTGTTGCGCGCGTACTGAATAGCGGTGTTGTCACGCGAGTTCTTATCAGCTGTGTTGTCGCGCTTACTGAATAGCGGTGTTGTCGCGCGAATTCTTATCAGCGGTGTTGTCGCGCGAGTTCTTATCAGCTGTGTTGTCGCGCGAGTTCTTATCAGCTGTGTTGTCGCGCGCGTACTGAATAGCGGTGTTGTCGCGCGAGTTCTTATCAGCCGTGTTGTTGCGCGCGTACTGAATAGCGGTGTTGTCACGCGAGTTCTTATCAGCTGTGTTGTCGCGCGCGTACTGAATAGCGGTGTTGTCGCGCGAGTTCTTATCAGCTGTGTTGTCGCGCGCGTACTGAATAGCGGTGTTGTCGCGCGAGTTCTTATCAGCCGTGTTGTTGCGCGAGTTCTTATCAGCCGTGTTGTCGCGCGAGTTCTTATCCGCCGTGTTGTCGCGCGAGTTCTGATCAGCTGTGTTGTCGTGCGCGTACAGTAAAGCGGGGACGGAGGGTATGTCACGTCGCGGGGGCACTTTTGATCATTTTGGAAGGGAACTTTCTATCCAAGACTAAAAAGGGCATGTGCACTGCACAGGTTGAGCCCTGTGTGTGCACGTGCCTGCAAGTTGGGGAATACGACTAATAATCAGTCATGGGGACTGCAGAAACACAGCACACTGTTCAGATTGATGCAGACATGAGACCTCTATCTCACTCATGGTTTGTCCTCTTAAGTGGGGGAAAGACAATGCACAATGTTACCCACTGCTGTCAACCTGGGCCAAGTCATATCTCTGTCCCAGAAACCTCAGTCCCAAATGAGAGGGTTTTTTTCTGTTGCAGGGGACATTGTAAATACCCAGAGATACCAGCTTTTACCAGATTATATTTATATGATAATTTTCCTTTAAACCCATCTCTATCTGAGTGAGTGAGTGATTAAATGTTGAATGTGATGAGTTTTCAGCAATACTAAATTGAAACTTTATTTTTTTACATGGTTTAATATTTTTTGTTATTAAAATTGAAGTTCCTGTTTCAAAGCTTACAGATAGATGGCTAATTTGTATGTCATTGACACTTTTGGCACTTTTTTGGAGTATTTTCATAAGTTTTGTTTTTTCCTGTAAATGATTCAATAAATACCGTACCGTGACATTCATACCGAGGTATTACCGTACCGTGAAATTCTGATACCGTTACATCCCTAGTGCATATTGTCATATATTCTTACATTAGAAATAACAAATGTGCAAGAACAAATGACGTGATATGGGAACGGCCGCTGCTGCAGTTAATCCGGTGTGCGTGCGTAGTAGCCTCGGTGTACAAGCTTGGAACTTTAAACTAGCGCACGGTTGGCAACTTGGCATAACTTTGTTTAACTGCAGCCGTTTTGTTTTGTTCCGTGCAACAGAAGCGCGGCTTAGAGCAGCCTTTACGAATAATTAACTGTAATAAATTAAAGCGCAGTTAATAGTAAAATCGGCTAATCTTTGCATCCCTATTGACGATATCAGTGCATAGTACAAAAGGCCTTTTCTACAGACGTATCTAAATGTTTTTCGGCTGCCCGCACCACTCGCTTATGGTGACTCACGCTCTGCGCAGCCTCTGCAGCTCCAGCTGTATTGAACAGACGCACGTCACTTCATAACCATAGCAGCCGTTTTTCGACTGAACTCAATTTATTTTTGATGTCTTGGTCACACTGTTTGGAGAGCCGGACAGATAATACCCACATTAGATCGAGGAAGACAATAAATTGTTTTATTAAAGTATTAAATTCAGTGGACATACGGAGACACAGTAAACCAAAGGTAATAGAATACTCATGTTATTCCAGCACTTATAAAACTTATTCGCGTATAGACTATTTTTTGGTTTCAGCACAACTTGTTTCAAAAATTGACGACTGTAATTATGGTAGTATAGTAATATCAGACCATGCAGCTATGTCACTTATACAGATGCTAAACTATTGAGGGATTCTCCAAAATGGCGCTTTCAACCAGGATGGCTGGCCACACATTTAGAGATGTGCCAGAGCCCACATTCATAGTGTTTTTAGATTAGGAGAGCCGGAAAAATTGCCTCGGGGGCCGGGTTCTGCCTGCGGGCCGCCAATCGAATAGCCCTGATGTACTGTTTCATGTAACGTCAGCGCATACGTGCTAAATCATGAGAAAACAATGAACGTTTACATTTATTACAGTATATCATAAAACACAACGATCTCTTTAGTTCTAGTTTATTTTTATATCTGTGTAAATAGAGGATGCTTACACAGCACTAATGATGACAGCATGTTTACGACCAAGACAAGTAAAACATCCAACCTCCACTCCAGAATTCAGATATTTGTCAAACTCATTTTAGATGATGTTAATTGTTTGTTAAACTAGTAATAGTAGATAAAACTACTTCTATTGTAAAGCCACGATCACACTGCACTTTTCACTCCAGAGACTTCCATTCATGGGTGTGCAAATGCAGCAGACCAGAAACGCAAGCGTGTGCGACAAGTTTCGCATTTCACTGCATTCGAGAGTTCAAGCTTGGTGAATTTTTACAGCTTAAGTCCTTTCCATGACTTTTCCAAGCCTGGAAAATGTCCTCTCAAAATTCCATGACCATATGAATCCTGCCACACACACACACACACACACACCCATACACTATGGCCAATTTGGCTCATCAATTCCCCTTTAGTGCATGTGTTTGGACTGTGGGGGAAACCGGAGCACCCATATGGAGTCAGATAAGACTCAAAAGAAATTACGCAAAAGACACAATGTACACATGCGTAGCCAAATTCACCTGCATAAAACCAAATTCACTTGTTTACTGTCATTAGATATAATGTAAATTAAGTTTTTAGCCAGTGAAAGTCTTAATAGTAGCTTGAAGCCTGCGAATCTCTTTCTCCATTGGCCATGACATCGACTACAGCTTTCATCTGATTGGCTGAGAGGTACAGTGTTGCCTGCTTCTGCCAGGACAGTCTCATGCATACACACACACGTATCCAGGGGGAGTCGTAAGTGAAAGAGAATTTGCACACATCTCATTCAGGATGAAATCGAAAGTTTTACACATTTAAAACTTTTTGTACACTCTTATACATTTGCAAATGGTGTTTTGCATTTGTGAAACGTATTTTATGAAAATGTATTTTTATTTTATGCATGTGAATTGTTTTTGTTTCCCAGAGATGGGTTGCGGCTGGAAGGGCCTCTGCTGTGTAAAAACTTGCTGCATAAGTTGACGGTTCATTCCGCTGTGGCGACCCCGGATTAATAAAGGGACTAACCCGACAAGAAAATGAATGAATAAATTGTTTTTGTAAATATAAATTAATATTTTACGCACGTGAATTTGGTTTTATGCCCGTGAATTCAGCTACGCATGTGTACATCATGTCTTTTGCATGAATTGTATGGAGTCAGATGAGACTCTAAAGTACTGGAAACCCACACCAACACGGGGAGAACGTGCAAACTCCACACAGAAACACCAACTGACTCAGCTAAGACTCAAACCAGAGACCTTCTTGCTGTGAGGCCACAGTGCGACACCACTAAGCCTGACATGAATCCAGCGTCCTCATTATAATAACAATAAAAGCTCAGATCATGATGATGATGTCACATCAACTCAGCCAATCAGAATCACAGATTAGCCAGAAAACAACACACACACACACACACACACAAACACACACACACACACGCAGCAGCGGAAAACAGAGGAATGTGGAGCAGTGTGTGGGTTTGAGCCTAAAATAAATCTCCTTTCATGAAGAAACACAGACTGCTTATATCATCCACACACACACACACACACACACACACACACACACACACACACACACACACACACACACACACACACACACACACACACACACACACACACACACACACACACACACACACACACACACACACACACACACACACACACACACACACACCTTTATCTAACTATAGAATGTTATTAAATTAACATAAAAAATTATATAAAATGATCTTTAATGTTTACATTTAAAACATTATTCAATTTTAAAGAGAAGAAAAAAAAATCAATTTGACCGAATAAAATGGTTATTTTTAATTCAAAACTGAGCATTTTTGATATCTCTGGGCAGAATTCACCGGATAAATACTGCAGATGTATGTGGGATGATTTGGAGAGTGTATGAGCTGAACAACCAACACACAGAATTAGAGCTGGGTTATATGGCAAAAAAACGATCACCATAATGTTTTTCATTTCAGTCGATATCGATAATTATCACCATAAATGTCAAATCTTTATATCCATCAATTTTATTAGATTGTCAGCATGCACATCTCTCTGTGCAGCTGATTTAACATATTTAGTGAGATGTTTTATCTGCCTGACAATATAATGAAATAATCAGCAAAAGAACAATCTTAATTCAGCATTTACTGTTCAAGTTTTCAACAATCAAAGACAGCACCTACAAGTTATTGGATATTAACAACAGAAGAACAAAACCGGTTTGGAACAAGTGAACAGTGAGTTAATGGTGACAGAGTGTTCAGTTGTGGATGAACTCTGCTTTTAACGGTGAGTATAGTGAATTTAGGGTGAAATATCCTTTAATATACTTTATTTAGTGATGCTGTCGATTACTTGATGATCTATTGATTGTCATAACGGTTGTAAATGTCTTCTATATTTGCTGCATTTGTCATGAAGATCATGTGTTGAGCCTCTGATTTCTCCTCAGTGATTATGTCCTGTAAATATATAAAGGTTATTTTACCGTTGATTGCAGATTTTTCAAAACAAATATCCTAATATTAAAAGTAAACATAAGCTTGACAACAGAAATCAATGTCGTAACTAATGCCCTTAATAATGCAGCCTGTAGATTACAGCAAGCTTCAAGTGTTCATTGAGACGGTGTCGTCTGTCATGTCTTTCGTCTGTCTTTGAGGTTTATTTTTCTCGTAAGGCACGGCTTTAATGATGGCATGAGACTCTGCTGGGTGGTTTAGCAACACTTGTTTGGGTCTGTAATGTTATTAGCATCTTCATAAGGGTGGTGCTGTTTTAATGATGAAGGTTTGTGGTGTTGCTGCTGTTGATGCACGAGTCGTCTGTGCAGTTTGCAGTGCTCGTTGCTCTGTTGTGTGTCGGAGTGCAAAAAACTAAGTAGCTCCAGACTGATGTGTAGTGACGTTTCAAGTCTGACTCGGAGCTTTTTCACCTTAGTTTTTCTCACTCCTCCAACGGCAGCTGACACTGTATGGCTGTAAACTTGTACTGCGTGTGGCATCTGGAAGGGCAGGCTGCAAAATGCCGGTGCAGCGTTACACAGAGAGCGCAAATATTATCGAACAATTATCAAACTGTCCTTATCGCTTTATCGAAAAATCATATATGGTGATAATTATTGATATCGAGTTATCGCTCAGCCCTACACAGAATGAAGAATAACTTTACATTTAACTAAACTACAGCAGGTCTAATGTAATATATCCCCTAAAACTGTTCGGTATGTTTCAGGTGTGCATTATTTCCTTATAATTCACCATTATTCTGCTTCAGATGATGTGTTTGAGAGTGTATTATTCAGGTGTGTGTCATGTGTGTGTCCTCCACATCTCCTCCTCCTGGTGTGATTTCTGAATGTTGTATCTCTGAAAGAACTCTAATCATATAGCGGAGGGATATGGAGCT
>NC_141037.1:500000-525000 GCF_052040795.2 Danio rerio
GCGCGAAGTTGCGAACGCAATTATTTTTGTCAGTCTTGTTGCTTCTCGATCGCCTGTGCGTGCATATTGGACCATCCTTATTGTCGAACCCTGCCTTAAAGAATTATTATCTGGGAAAATTATTTTCAACCAGCCAAAGTGGCTAGTGTGTCTGTCTTACCCGCCACCGCCGAAATCTACCCGCATTTGGCAGGTGTTAATGTAAAGCCCTGGTAAAAACCCAAAACATCAACTCACATAGAAAGTAGATTCTCCCTTCTGTGCATTTCTGTCTGATTTGTTTTATTTGGGCTAGAATAAAAGCAGTTTTTAATAGTTTTAAAGCCATTTTAAGGTCAATATTATTCGCCCCTTCAGCAATATTAGTGTTGGATTGTCTCCAGAACAAACCACTAGCCGCATTTCCACTGTCGGGCTAGTAGCTCGTAGTCACGCAAACCCCGCCCCCAGAACACCCCCGAATCAAATGTCACAACCCGCCCACTTCAGCGGGAATCAGGCAGATAAGCAGACCATCACATCATCACCAAACCATTCAAATGAAGACAACCCAAACAAACTAATGACACGCTACTGTACAGCCGTACATGATATGTCTACACGCACAGGCCTGTGTGTTCTTATTCATCATATTCATTTACTCGCCGACCAGAGAAACCCAGCGCAGTGAACACACATCCATAATATAACACTACAGAAATTCTCTGTTAAAAACTCGGTAAAAAATTTATTTCATAACATCCTCATTTAGACAGACACTGTCAAACACTCAGCCCAAATGCTGAGAGACCTGAAACATTAATTATTCCCTATAGGCTTTATGACACTCAACAGGTGATTCCCCTTGATTTAAGGATGCTGCATATCATGTCTTAAATAAAGGAAAGTGTTCAGTATTTCAGCACATAGGAGCAAGTAATAAAGGATAGCCTATATTGTGTTGCACTCAGCAGCTTTCACTAATAAAGCTCTTCATGTATTGAAGTTTCTTCTATTTTCTGCTTTCACTCACCCAAAAAATGCTGTTTGCATGATTTGATGAATATCATCACATCCAAATACTTTTCATTCATTTTCTTGTCGGCTTAGTCCCTTTATTAATCCGGGGTCACCACAGCAGAATGAACCGCCAACTTATCCAGCAAGTTTTTACGCAGCAGATGCTCTTCCAGCCGCAACCCATCTCTGGGAAACATCCACACACACACTCATACACTACGGACAATTTAGCCTACCCAATTCACCTGTACCGCATGTGTTTGGAGTGTGGGGGAAAGCGGAGCACCCGGTGGAAACCCACACAAAGGCAGGGAGAACATGCAAACTCCACACAGAAACACCAACTAAGCCGAGGCTCAACCCAGCGACCCTTTTTGCTGTGAGGCGACAACACTACCTACTGCGCCACTGTTTGGCCTATCCAAATACTTAATAAATAATATTTCAAACCTTCTCCAGGGTTTATTGTTTTTAGAACAGCTAAAACAGGCCTTTGGAAAATTATAGTTTAATATGGCTTTAAAACGGTTTAATTTATGCATTGTATATACCTAAACTGGTTTAGCTTTTGTTAGTTATATATTGGTTTATTTATTTAATGTGATTGTATTATATCTGATATTTGTAATTCTTTCAAATTATTTCAATATAGCTTAGGCTATTTTATCTAGATGTTTTGAGCCTACAAAAGTGGACACGAAATTTGTAAAGTTTAATGTCTTTCTGTTGTATTCATATGGTGTATTTTCTTCAAAATAAATAAAAACAATAAAAAAGAAAAGAAAAAAGCCGCTCGCGGCATCAACAGCTGAAGGCTCTTTTCCTCGGTCTCACACACACATACAGGCATTTAAACGCGCACAAACACACATTTTATACTTGACAGAAACTCTGGAAAACCTTTACTGTCTGCTGTGTCTTTAATATGGTGTAAAGATTATTCTGCGTTATTGAAACATCGAGGAGGACGCAGCAAAGAACGTCACTAAAAATTAAAACTACTTTATTATTTTATGCAGCAGCCTTACATTTATAAGGGAAACATGAGGGCGATCATACGCAGAAGACCCCAGACTATAAGGCTAGATGTTTTCTTTCCGTTATTTATTCATGTGTTTGGCGCATGTACTCATGTGTGATCGGAAAACTGTCCGCCTTTCCTTTCACTCCATCCCGAAGCCCCAGTTGGCCCTCTTTGGCGGTCCGAAAAAGGCCAGCCGCTGGCCCCAAGAAAGCCCCGCTTTGGCCCGGTTAGGCCCCGGAAGTGACAGTGGAAACGCAACTGGCCTTGGCTCTCTCGCTTTAGGCGCGATAGTGGAAATGCGGCTATTGTTATTCAATGACTTGCCTAATTACCCTAACTTTACCCTAATTACCCTAGTGAAGCCTTTACATGTCACTTTCAGCTGAACACTAGTGTCTTGAAGAATATCTAGTCCAATAGTATGTGCTGTCATCATGGAGAAGAGAAAAGTAATCAGTTATTAGAAATGTGTTATTAACACTATTATGATCTCTAAAATATATTCGTTTTAAATGTCTGGGTAAAAAAACTAATGCCTTTTCCCCCTTTGAACACAATATATTTTAGTTTGAGACATGTTTATAATATTTTGGAGCAGTAAACATGTCCGGCTGAATAATGAAAATTAATTATCAACTCCTGCTGATTTCATTAGTTATAACACTGATTTCTTCACTAATTAAAACGGCATCTTTGGATTTATTTCCTGCTGGAGATCCTGTTGTCTTAAAAATAGCAAAAAACAAAAAAAGTAAAATTAATAATCTTGCATAAACCATAACAGTATAGCAGAAAATGATGGCGGTTTTATAACCTTGACTTTTGCAAACCGCAGTAAACCATGGTAAACGGTTATCGTCCCATGCCAATACACAACCCAAAAGAAATAATGCTAATCAAGAGGATAAGAGCCGGCTCACTGTAGAACAGAGATGAGTGACTTTATTTGATTTCACACGTTTGCTTTTATGAGCAGAAAGCTTGCTTATGGATGTGGCAGATGTGAAATTGGCACTAGTGTGACTTTGGTTAATCAAATGTAAAGGTTTGAACATGACATTTGGAGTATTTTTGCAGTGCTGTAAAGTGCAAACTACACACCATACTTAGGAAGGGGTTTCACTACTTCGGTAAAAACCTACATTTTTGGTAACACTTTAATTTGATGGTGCATTTGAGTATTAGTAGACTGTCTGCTTAATATCTGCTGATTTAACAGACTGCAAGTACATGTTAACTAACACTAACCCCAACCTAACAGTTTACCTATAATCTAATGACAATTAGTTGTCCTGTAGATGCAATATAACTTAAATTCAACCATCAAAATAAAGTCTGATCAAGTTTTTTTCATGGCAAGGTTGACATCTGCATGGAATTGCTCACCTACATTTAGCAGATGCTTCTGTTCAACCGACTTACAATTGAGGAGGCATTCAGTGATTCAACAAGAGGCAATACACACGAGGGCAGATTACATAAAGAAACTGTGCTCAGAGAATCTAGTGCTAGAGTAAGACGGGAGAGTGTTTTCTACAGGTGCTTTGAATGCACAATATTTGTGCAGTGTTTGTTCGTTTTTTAGATTTAATCATTATTAAAATGTGTCTGGTGCAAAATGTGCAAAAAAAACTGTGCAAATGTAGGTTAAAGTGTCGGATATATGAGATGGTGTATTGGTTTTACAATACACCTCAATACAACGTCAGAAAAGTATTGTTCGCAAATTCTAATAGTGAAATCATATTAGCAGCCAACGACTACCCAAACATCTGTGCTGTTGGGTCGTTTTCATCCACTCTGGGGTGGTTTTGAGTCTTAATTTGGCCACAGATTTCTCTGTGTTTCAGCAAATGTGATGATTTCTGCTGATAAATCTTATTTTAACACATATTTTGGGAAAAAAACTCCACACACTCTGGGCAGACTGACTCCCCGTTGGTGATGTTTTCGCTCTATAGACACATCGTCCCTCTTCCCAACAGGGGAAGACAGCAGCAATCAGGAATGCATGATTATCTGCGGTCATGGCTCTACAATCAATAAACGTGATTATAATGGAAGTCAATGGGTCAAAAACAGCCCCAACATCACCAAAGGGGAGTCAGTCTGAACAGAGCACAATGCTGTTTTGTAGTCATTCATTTCTGTGATTTCAGACGGAATACGCAAAGTATGGTAACGTAAACAATATAGGAAGGGTTTCACAAAGTCGTGACTGTTAAAAAATGAAGAAATAAATGAACATCACACCAGCTTTACCTTAATCTCAGGCTGCTGCGGGCTCCTGGTCCTCGGGGCTCCGCTCTGGCCCCACGCCTGGAACAGAGTCCTCTGAGCGCCGCTCATCACTGCTGCATCTACAGGGGAGCACAGCTGCGTTTATATTCACACATTCAGACGTTCAGCCTAATATAATTGCAGAAAAACAAACATTGTAGATTGTTCGCAGTGGATTAAACAGTGCTGATGTTACTCTAACACACCATTTCAGACCCAATATTTAGAGTATAGTGTGGTAAACAATATAGGGAGCGTCACAAGCTGTCACTGACCAAAAAATGAACTAATATGTGAAAATAAAAGCAAGTTTACCTCAATTCAGCATCTCCACACACACACACACACACACACACACACACACACACACACACACAAACACTAATGATCAGATTCAATAAACACGCCACGGGTTGCTAGGATACTGTCCGGTATAAACAGCGCCTCAGTCGAGCATATTAACGCATCATAACACTTATAACACTCATACCTTAATCATATTATACTTTACTGATCTTATAAACAAACATAAACAACGGAGCGGCACAGACGGAAAATCGAATGTGGCGCGTGTAAATCTGACGTCACTGAGCGCCAAAGTGCGCGTGCGCTGAGGACAAGTTCCGGTGTGCAGTAATAAAAGCACCAGTAATTAATATTTATACTTATTTTAGGAAGAAGGAATATATATATATATATATATATACATTAAATTTTATTAGAAGATTTAATGTCTGTGATGTTGATCATAACATGATAAAAAAACATGATGGTAAGTAAGTTTTTAGGGTAAGTTTAGAAAAGGTAATTTTAGGGTAAGTTTAGAAAAGGTACATTCACACTTATAAACACACACACACACACACACACACACACACACACACACACACACACACAGGTGTATATATATATATATATATATATATATATATATATATATATATATATATATATATATATATATATATATACACACACACACACACACACATATACATGTTTAAGGCAATATAGTTCAAAAAGGTTTAAATCTAATCTACACACTATGTCAGGCTACCGTGTCTTTACTGATGTATGGAAATTTACTACATGTTTATACATTTAAAAGCACTTTTAAAGATACACAATCAGTTTAATCGAGTTCATTTCAAAATGTTTTTTATTAGAAAAGCACATTAATTTACCTTTAATATTATAACTCTAATTTTAATATTTCAGTTCTATTCAAACTTAATACATATACTAGTCTTTATGCATGAAAATATACTCACCGGCCACTTTATTAGGTACACCTGTCCAACTGCTCATTAATGCAAATGTCTAATCAGCCAATCACATGGCAGCAGCTCACTGCATTTAGGCATGTAGACATGGGCTGCGTCCGCAACCGCCTACTACTCAGTAGGTGCTGCATTTGAATGTAAACGTACTACTCGGCTGTTAGAAAAGTGCGTTCTATACAGTATGAATGTGAAAAGTATGAATGGAATTCAGACGTACTACATCCGCCGATCTGCTGCAGGTCAGAGTGAGCATCAGAATGGGGAAGAAAGGGGATTTAAGAGACTCTGAACATGGCATGGTTGTTGCTGCCAGACGGGCTGCTCTGAGTATTTCAGAAACTGCTGATCTACTGGGATTTTCACGCACAACCATCTCTAGGGTTTACAGAGAATGCTCCGACAAAGAGGAAATCTCCAGTGAGCGGCAGTTCTGTGGGCGCAAATGCCTTGTTGATGAGGTCAGAGGTCAGAGGAGAATGGCCAGACTGGTTCCCGCAACAGTAACTCAAATAAGCACTCGTTACAACCGAGCTCTGCAGAAGAGCATCTCTGAACACACAACACGTCCAACCTTGAGGCGGATGGGCTACAGCAGCAGAAGAGCACACCGGGTGCCGCTCCTGTCAGCTAAGAACAGGAAACTGAGGCCCCGTTTACATTAGTGCGTTTTAGAATTGAAACAATCCGCGTCCACACTAGCGCTTCACCCAGCGTTTCTGAACAGCTCTCCGTCCACACCAAAACACTAAAAACGCACATCACGTGACCACACACACACACACACACACACACACACACACACACACACACACACACACACTCGTCGGGCTGCTCTTCAAGCATCTCCCGCTGGATCTGATCTCACTATATTTGTTAATACTTCATTCATCTTGTTGTCATTGCACAAAACACTTCCTTTACGAGTTCACATTATTCTCTAATTTTCTTCTATGCATGAATGATGATGTTCAAGCCTAATATATATTTGATTGAGCTTGAATATCCCGTTAACATACAGAAGAAAAATGTAGAATAATGTGAACTAGTAAAGGAAATGTTTTGTTCCTAACCCAGATTATATAAAACCACGACTTCATGAAGAAATATGAATTATGAGGATGATGAAATGATAACAGCACGACTGTTTACAGAAATAAGACACTTTATTATATAGATAAATCTCTCTCTCATATATATTTATATATAATTTAATGTGAAATCTCATCAAGGCTGTAGTGGAATGACTGGCACTAAACTGAACTACATCTGGACATGAATTCTCCTGTCTTATTGGTACTGTTGTTGTTATTATTATTATTTTAAAGCTTCACATTCACAAAAACACAACGGTTCACATCCAGAGCTGATGAAGGCGTTCTCCTTTTTAGAATAAAAGAGAACAATAACATGTTGTCATGCAAAAAAACGAAGACGGGTCGCACCGAGAGCTGACTCACCCACACCATGCGTACCATATTTATACTGCAGCGTCATACAGTATACGTACAGCTAATACTGCGCTATTATACAGTACAAACTCTGCTCTGATAACAACAACAACAACAACAACAACAACAACATCTGTCAGAAATGCTCAAAGCACACGCTACACAACAGCAGCCCGTCGCACTGTGCTTCTCAAACATTACAATCTGTAGTGCTGCAGTGCAGAGAGCCCCGTCCTGCAGACCAGACACCGGCAGGAGGAGGAGCTTCAGGGAGAGGGGGAGGGGCTAGAGGAGGAGGAGCTTCAGGGAGAGGGGGAGGGGTTAGAGGAGGAGGAGCTTCAGGGGAGGGGGAGGGGCTAGAGGAGGGGGAGCTTCAGGGGATGGGGAGGGGCTAGAGGAGGAGGAGCATCAGGGGAGGAGACAGAGGAGGAGGAGCTTCAAGAGGAGAAGCTGCAAGAGGAGAAGGGGCTAGAGGAGCTTCAGGAAGAGTGGGAGGAGCTAGAGGAGGAGGAGCTTCAGGGAAAGGGGAGGAGCTAGAGGAGGGGGAGGAGACAAAGGAGAAGGGGCTACAGGAGCTTCAGGAAGAGTGGGAGGAGCTAGAGGAGGAGGAGCTTCATGGAAAGGGGAGGAGCTAGAGGAGGGGGAGGAGACAAAGGAGAAGGGGCTACAGGAGCTTCAGGAAGAGTGGGAGGAGCTAGAGGAGGAGGGGCTTCAGGGGAAGGGGAGGAGCTAGAGGAGGAGCTTCAGGGGAGGAGACAAAGTAGCGGGGCTACAGGAGCTTTAGGAAGAGTGGGAGGAGCTTCAGGAGGAGGAGCTACAAGAGGAGAAGGGGCTGGAGGAGCTACAAGAGGAGAAGGGGCTAGAGGAGCTTCAGGAAGAGTAGGAGGAGATAGAGGAGGAGAAGCTTCAGGGGAGGGGGAGGAGCTAGAGGAGGTGGAGGAGCTTCAGGAAGAGGGGGAGGGACTAAAGGAGGAGGAGCTTCAGGAGGACGAGCTACAAGAGGAGAAGGGGCTAGAGGAGCTTCAGGAAGAGTGGGAGGAGATAGAGGAGGAGAAGCTTCAGGGGAGGGGGCGGAGCTAGAGGAGGAGGACCTTCAGGGGAGGAGCTAGAGGAGGAGGAGCTTCAGGGGAGGAGACAGAGGAGAAAGGGCTACAGGAGCTTCAGGAAGAGTGGGAGGAGCTAGAGGAGGAGGAGGAGGTTCAGGAGGAGAAGCTAGATGATGACGATGAGGGGCTACAAGAGGAGAAGGGGGCAGAGGAGTGCTCAGGAAGAGAGGGAGGAGCTAGAGGAGGAGGTAGATTAGGTGGAGGAGCTACACGAGGAGGAGCTTCAGGACGGGGAGCTAGATGATTAGGGGGAGGGGCTACAAGAGGAGAAGGGGCTAGAGGATCTTCAGGAAGAAGGGGAGGAGCTAGAGGACGAGGTAGATTAGGAGGAGGGGCTTTAGGGGGAGGAGCTAGATGATGACAAGAAGGGGTTACAAGAGGAGAAGGGGCTAGAAAAGCTTCAAGAGAAGGAGGAGCTTTAGGAGAGGTTTAAGATGGAGGAACAGCTTTAAAGGAGGAAGAGGAGCTTCAAGAGGAGGAGCTTGAGGAGGAAGAGCTTCAAAGAAGGAGGGGCTTAGCAGGAGGCTTAAAGAGGAGGCTGTATAAAGAGGAGGAGCTAATGGAGGAGGAGTCGGGACTATATGAAGAGGAGGAGCTGGAGGAGGAGCCAGAAGAGGAGTAGGGGCTATATGAAGAGGAGGAGCTACATGAGGAAATGGCTATAGGAAGAGGAGGAGCTTGAGGAGGAGGAGGAAAGTGCAAAGTGACAGTGCTCAGCTGTCAGGCACTGTGTGTGATCAGGTTGAGTGCAACTATCTGTGTGTGTATGTGTGTGTGTGTGTGTTCAGTTTGTGTGTCTCAGGAGCTGGTTGAGATCAGTGAGTGTGTGTGTGCTCTGTGCCGCTGCCAGCTCCAGCAGTGTTGTGCCCATGTGTGTGTGCAGCGCCTCCGTCAGCTTGAGTGTTGCCGCTCTCAGAGATCCTCCACCTCCAGCACTGCAAGAGCCCAGCAGAGTCCACAGCAGAGGGAGAGTCTTCTGCTCCACCAGCTGAGGCCTGCGGGGATACAGGTCACACACCACCTCTGCCACACACACACACACACACACACTGATGATTAACACAGCAGGTTCACACTGATTTACATAGACACACACTGCGACACAGATTTAGCACCAGATCTGATAACACACACTCATGATCAACAAAAATACATTATTATTATTATTATTCTGATAAAGCTCCTCCAGACTCACCTGCTACTTTCTCGATCAGGTCCAGCTTTGCTTTCCCGCTCAGATACTGTGCTTTAGAGCAGAAGGGCTGCAGCAGGAGACTGTTGTCTGAAACACACACAGAGTCACTACAGTCAACACACACTGAAACACAGCTCAACACACTGCTGAACACACACTCATGTAGAGGTTAAAACACTCCAGCAGTAGGACTTTCATTTAAGGTGATGTAATGCTTAAGGACTGATAGCTCCGCCCTAAATAACTGATAGTCCCATCCTAAATCACTGATAGCCCCACCCTAAATTACTGATAGCCCCACCATAAATTACTGATAGCCCCACCACAAATTACTGATAACCCCACCCTAAATCACTGATAGCCCCGCCCTAAATGACTGATAGCCCCACCCTAAATGACTGATAGTCCTGTCCTAAATGACTGATAGCCCCACCCTAAATCACTGATAGCCCCACCCAAAATTACTGATAGCCCCACCCTAAATGACTGATAGCCCCACCCTAAATCACTGATAGCCCCACCCTAAATTACTGATAGCCCCACCACAAATTACTGATAACCTCACCCTAAATCACTGATAGCCCCGCCCTAAATGACTGATAGCCCCACCCTAAATGACTGATAGTCCCGTCCTAAATGACTGATAGCCCCACCCTAAATCACTGATAGCCCCACCCAAAATTACTGATAGCCCCACCCTAAATGACTGATAGCCCCGCCCTAAATTACTGATAGCCGGCCCTAAATGACTGATAGCCCCACCCTAAATGACTGATAGCCCCGCCCTAAATGACTGATAGCCCCACCCTAAATGACTGATAGTCCCGTCCTAAATGACTGATAGCCCCACCCTAAATCACTGATAGCCCCACCCAAAATTACTGATAGCCCCACCCTAAATGACTGATAGCCCCGCCCTAAATTACTGATAGCCGGCCCTAAATGACTGATAGCCCCGCCCTAAATGACTGATAACCCCACCCTAAATGACTGATAGCCCCGCCCTAAATGACTGATAGCCCCACCCTAAATCACTGATAGCCCCACCCAAAATTACTGATAGCCCCACCCTAAATGACTGATAGCCCCGCCCTAAATTACTGATAGCCGGCCCTAAATGACTGATAGCCCCGCCCTAAATGACTGATAACCCCACCCTAAATGACTGATAGCCCCGCCCTAAATGACTGATAGCCCCACCCTAAATGGCTGATAGCCCCACCCTAAATGGCTAATAGCCCCACCCTAAATGACAGATACCCCTCCCTAAATGACTGATAGCCCCGCCCTAAATCACTGATAGCCCTGCCCTAAATCACTGATAACCCCACCCTAAAATAGTGATAGCCCCACCCTAAATGACTAATAGCCCCGCCCTAAATGACTGATAGCCCCGTCCTAAATGACTGATAGCCCCGCCCTAAATGACTGATAGCCCCACCCTAAATGACTGATAGCCCCACCCTAAATTACTAATAGCCCCACCCTAAATGACTGATAGCCCCGCCCTAAATCACTGATAGCCCTGCCCTAAATCACTGATAGCCCTGCCCTAAATCACTGATAACCCCACCCTAAAATAGTGATAGCCCCACCCTAAATGACTAATAGCCCCGCCCTAAATGACTGATAGCCCCGTCCTAAATGACTGATAGCCCCGCCCTAAATGACTGATAGCCCCACCCTAAATTACTAATACCCCCACCCTAAATGACTGATAGCCCCGCCCTAAATGACTGATAGCCCCGCCCTAAATGACTGATAGCCCCGCCCTAAATGACTGATAGATAGTCCTGCCTTTAAGCACTGATAGCTGTGGTGAATGATGTAGTTGTGTAGCACTGACCGATGTTGTGTGTGAGGGCCTGCAGTGCCGCCAGCGCCGCCGTGTAGACGAGTGTGTTTTTGGAGTTGAGGTGATTGTCCACGAGCGCCGGGATGAGGATGTTGAGCACTGGAGAAAGATGATCTCTGAGCAGAGTGATGATGGAGTGCAGAGCCTCCAGAGCGCGCAGATTCACCTTACTGTTAGACTCCTGCAGACGCGCCTTCAGACAGTCAAACACCTGCAGCACAACACACACAGCATCAGCTCAAACCTGCAGGTGTTATGTGTGTTGGGCTTTTCAGCATGTAAAACAGCATCAACATCTGTTACACTCCACATGTATGTAAAGAATTGGTATTTAAACATTGAATTATTAGAAGATCATGCAGACGGGAGCTTCCCATACTGCAGCAGTCTATATATTCTACATCTATGCTCGTTACACTTTCAGTCATTAGCGGGATTAAAGCTCCAGTGAGGAAGAAAGAGCACCTCTATTGATTTCCAGAAGCTGCTAGAGTGTTTCTTCAGAGCATGTGATGAGTGTGTGTGTGTGTGTGTACCGGGAACAGGCTGCCGATGACCAGAGCTGGGTTTTCCTCACAGTCACACACCAGCTGATCGATGGCCTTCATCCTCTCCCTGAAGTCTCTGGAGTTGAGGAGCGTCTTCATCTGCTTGACGTACTCGCTGCGCTCTGCCAGACTGTGAGCGCACGCTTTACTGAGAGACGGATCCCTGCTGGACACACACTCATGAGTGTGTGTGTGTGAGAGTGAGTCTGTGTGTGTGTGTGTGTGTGTGTGTGTGTGTGCGTGTGTACCTGCTGGCCGTCAGAGGATCCCGTGTGAGAGATGAGGTGCGCACGAGTCCACTGCCCGTCAGAGAGCGTCTGCCCCGCGCCGATGGGGCATCCTGAGGCATTTCACCCAGACCCTGAACACACACACACACACACACACACACACACACACACACACACACACACACACACACACACACGCACACACGTGAGATCAATGCTGGACACGGACACAAGATTTACAGAAACGCCCACTGACTGACACAAGCACGCCCACATATCTGCATCTTATGTCGTGACACACCCACTGAATGACACACCCACAAACATACACTCTGTCATGACACACGCACTGACTAACTGACACGCCTACATATACACACCCTCTGTTCTGACACACCCACCTGACACACCCACTGACTGACAGACATGCCCTAATGGACACACCCTTTGTCCTGACACACCCACTGACAGACACACCCACATATACACAACCTCTGTCCTGACACACCCACTTACTGACAAACACGTCTAAATGGACACACCCTGACCTGACACACCCACATAAACACACCCTCTGTCCTGACACACCCCATATATACACATTATCTGTCCTGACACACCCACTGACTAACAGACACACCCACATAAACACACCCTCTGTCCTGACACACCCACTGACTAAACAGACACACCCATATATACACATTATCTGTCCTGACACACCCACTGACTGACTGACACACCCACATAAACACACCCTCTGTCAAGACACACCCACTGACTAACAGACACACCCACATGTACACACCCTCTGTCCTGACACACCCACTGACTGACAGACACACCCACATAGACACACCTCCTGTCCAAACACGCCCACTGATGGACAAAGATTTGTCTAAAGACACACCCTCTGTCCTGACACACCCACTTACCGAGATACACCCACTGGCTAATAGACACGCCCTAATGGACACACCCTTATTCCTGACACACCCACACAGACACACTCTTTGTTCTGACACACCCACTGACTGACAGACACGCCCTAATAGACACGCCCTTTGTCCTGACACACCCACTGACTGACAGACACGCCCTAATAGACACGCCCTTTGTCCTGACACACTCACTGACAGACACACCCACACAGACACACTCTTTGACCTGACACACCCACTGACTGACAGACACGCCCTAATAGACACGCCCTTTGTCTGGATACACCCACTGACAGACACACCCACATAGACACACCTCCTGTCCAAACATGCCCACTGATGGACATAGATTCGTCTATAGACACACCCTCTGTCCTGACACACCCACTTACTGAGACACACCCACTTACTAACAGGCACACCCGTATAGACACACCCTCTGTCTAGACACGCCCAATTACTAACAGACACACCCACATAGACACACCCTCTGTCCAGACACGCCCACTTACTAACAGACACACCCACATAGACACTGTTTGAAAGACACACCCACTGTTTGAAAGACACACCCACTGATCGAAAGACACGCCCACTGACTGGCAGTATGTATTCAGAGTCTGCGTGAACTGCAACTAGCCGGGGCTTACTTCAGCATGTTGAAGCATTTCCAATTGAAACTGAATATTGAGAAGTGGGTGGGGCTTTCTTTTGCACATCTCTCTTGTAAACTAATGGTAAAAGGGGCGTGGTTAAGGATATTATTATAAAGTTGCTATGGAAACCCACGACAACAGAAGGAGCCTCACTCCACAGGCAGCAGAATAGCCTTGTGTGCCAGTGAAATCAACATGGTCATTCTGCTGTCACGCTGACTTTAATCAAACGAAGGCGTCATCGGTGAGCAGAAGAGTCTTCCTACACAAATATGACCTTATTATTAGCGCCGTAGTGATCTGATGAGTGTGTGTTTTGTGCACACCTTGGTTTTGAGGGTGAAGACGGCGTCTCTGAGGGCCGGCAGGTCTTTCGCAGGAATAAACTTCTCCATCATCTTATCAAAGTCACGGTGAGAGGAGAGAAACAGCAGCATCCGCCGGCCGAAGTACCTGACACACACACACACACACACACACACACACACAGATTAGACAGGCTGATTACATACTAATATGGCCTACAACACAGTGAATAAAGCAGCGCTTCCAGCCAATGAGGAACAGGAGAGGATGACCTCCTCAGCTCCTGCTAAACATGCAGAAGTAAATATATGCTAATGAGCTCACCTGGCCTCCTGACTGGAGTCCTGCGCCAGCTTGGCCACGGCGGGCAGCAGTCGCTCTGTCACGTCTTTAGCGCCGCTCAGCAGGCGAGCAGCACCCACACGCTCCAGCAGAACACTGAGATGATGAGCTGTACACCTGCGCACCGCTGCGTTCAGATGACTGTCAGAGAACACACACACACACATTATAGTCATAAACACTGGAGGTAAGCACACACACACAGAGAGAGAGAGAGTGTTTCCTGACCCGAGTCCTCCGGCCAGCAGTGCGTGTATGCAGCGTGTGTGTGTGCAGTGTTGTGTCAGGCTGTCCAGCGCGCGCTCCACGTCTGTGCGGATGAAGCCGTTGGATTCTCCAGCTTTATGCAGCAGCGCTCGCACCGGTGCGTCCAGCTCCTGATCCATCCCCTTCTGCAGGGACGCAAACATCTCGCCCAGGGTCACCACGGCAACACGGGACACGCCGGAGCGCAGGTTACGCACCTACACACACACAGAAGTAGAGTTATAAACACTGACAGGCAAAGTAATTTAGTTTTTCCTTTTGACGTAAAATGATTTCTCCTCCTCCACCGTTGTCAGATTATTCTGCTTATTCTAAGGAGAAACTCTCTTTATTTTGGCTCATTATTGCTAAAAACAACACTATATTGAAGAAAACGCTTCCTGCTTTACAAACCCAAATCAGACAAAGCTGAGACAGCATGAAAACACAAATCACACTGCAAAAAATGCTTTTCTTACTTAGATTTTTTGTCTTGTTTCTAGTCCAAATATCTGAAAATTCCTAAAATAATCAAAATAATCAAAATAATTAATATCAAAATAAATAATAACAAAAACAAGCAAAATAATCTGCCAATGGGGTCAGCAAAATAATCTTACGTCAAAAGAAAAAACAAGATTATTTTGCTTACCCCATTGGCAGATTATTTTGCTTGTTTTAAGGAAAAACTCACTTATTATTGGCATATTATTTCTCAAAACAAGACAATATGTTTTGCTTCTCTAGAAAATTCTTCTTGATTTAGGAATTTTCAGATATTTGGACAAGAAACAAGACAAAAAATCTAAGTAAGAAAAGCATTTTTTGCAGTGCACAAATACAGTCCTGATTGCTAAATGTACCGGCATTTCACCGCAGACAACACAACACACATGAGTTCATCTGTTCCTCACGATTATCACTGTGTTTTAAATGAAAACATTTCCAATTTTGGTTTATGCAAGACAACAGTAAAGCTTTTACCACTGTGTAATGCTGCCGTTCATTTCCACAACACTTAGAGACGTTTGGGAACTGAAGAGCTGAAGTGTTTCAGGGGTTATATCCTGCAAACAAGTCTTAAAGGATCACGAAGCACCAGAGCACATGCTTTGAGCTGTTGATAGTCTGATATTTGTGCCACGCTGCTATAAACACAGAGGACACGCATATCTCACTAACTAGTGAAGATTGGTTGTTTTTGCGTTATATCCGGCAAATTCGTTCTTCCAGTTTGAGAATAAATGTTGAAGCTGCGTCACGCCGATTAGATCCTTGTGTAAACTCCAGCGTGGAGACTGGATGTGTGTACCGGCGAGTACAACGTGACGTCTCTGAGCGTTCAGCATTAACTCATGAGAAAGACTTGGTGTGAACCAATCAGCGCGCTCTATTGTGAGTGAGGTGCAGCTTCATGAATATGCATGACAGAGCTGTGAAGACTGTGTTCACCTGTTACAGTGTTCAGACGCCGCGGTGTGTTGCCAAAACAAGCAGAAGCAGAAGAATCGTTGAGAGACACGGGTCGTCAGTGTTGTGTTGATAAATGTGCTGTGATGAAGGTTTAGTTTCATTTCCCGCTATGAGAGCGCAGCTGGACTCACGTGTGGACTACAGCGCTCTGCTAACACGCCACAGAAACACGTCTGTGAGGAGCGTTATCACCCGACAGCTTTCCTCATCTGCATCTGCCGCTCGTCTCCTCTTAATAAAGACGCGACGGCTCCAGTTGGTGTTGATTGTTCTGTCTCTACAGATGTGCTCAGTGTGTGGTCAGGGCTCTTTGTTGATGTTTATTCAGAGTTAAGTGAGTTGGTATGGTCAGCAGAACTCTTTCAGTGTTTAAACACAGAGCTTAGTCAGAATGATTGAGTTACTCAGTGTACAGTAGGGTCATATCTCTACAGTATTATAGACTGAATGATCTGCTGTAAATGCTGCTCTCAGTGTAAACATGTACACACCGCAATCAGACTATTACCGTCATGGAGGATTTACACCGCATGTTGTGTCAGGATAGTCGATACACACACGGCTGTGTGACGCTGCCTACCGAGTGCATCTGAGTTACAGAGAAATGTGGAGGTTTATTTTCTCCCATTCGCAGTGCGGTATCAAACACTCCATTAATACTACACTCTCCAGCCGTTCCTGCATGCAGTATCTGGTTTGTCACAGGAAACACTCCTGAATGAAAGTGAAAGTGCCGAACTGCAGTTATTCATTCATTCATTTTCTTGTCGGCTTAGTCCCTTTATTAATACAGGGTTGTCACAGCGGAATGAACCGCCAACTTATCCAGCATATGTGTTACGCAGCGGACGCCCTTCCAGCTGCAACCCATCTCTGGAAAACATCCACACTCTCATTCACACTCATACACTACGGACAATTTAGCCAACCCAATTCACCTGTACTGCATGTGTTTGGACTGTGGGGGAAACCGGAGCACCCGGAGGAAACCCACGCGAACGCAGGGACACCAACTGACCCAGCCGAGGCGCGAACCAGCGACCTTCTTGCTGTAATATAATCATTTGTCAAATAATTCCATTACTGATGTCCATGTAGACACTGTCACTGTCTTTCTCATCTGCGTCTGTGTGCTGTTTTGCCTCTGTGATAATCTGCTCGTGCCCAAACTGAAACTCCCATTTTCATGCAAACCCTTCCCTCTTTCCCTCCCCCGACACACCCACCTACAGAGCTGGACACGCCCACTTTCCTGACTTTATTCAGACTAGAGGTGTGAAACGCCCTGCTGAGACAGGCGGGGTTTTTTGTTGCCCTTTAAGGATTGCAACAGTACAAAGTCTTTATTGTCAGATTTTCCTCTTCTAAATGCTCCACACATTCTCTATTGGAGACAGGTCAGGACTGCAGGCAGGCCAGTGCAGTGTCGGTCTCCTCTTCCTCTGCAGCAGGACTCTGTGATGTGAGCTGAATGTGGTTCTGCATTGTCTTGTTGGACTCTGCATGGGCGTCTCTGCAGCAGAAGGCAGCATATTGAGCTCCAGAATCTCTCTGTGCTGTTCAGCATTACTGGAGCATCACAGAAGAGCAGGTCACCCAGGGTAACCCCAGACCATGACAGAGCCGGGCTTCTGGACCTGTTGCTGGTGACAGTCTGGATGATCCTCTTCTTCTTTGGTCTGGAGCACACGGCGTCCATTTCTCCCTGAAACACCTGAAACACTGCTTCATCTGAGCACAGCACACGTCTCCACTGTGTGATGCTCCATCCCAGATGCTTCTGGACACTGTTAACATAGGGCTTCCTCTTGGCACAGTGCAGTGTTGCCTGGTGTTTGTGGATGTGACTCTGTATTGTGCTGCTTGTCAAAGGTTTACTGCAGTAGTGCTGAGCCCATGTGCTGATCTGGCTTATAGATGACTGAGGACTCTTGATGCAGCGCCCCCTGAAGGGTCGGAGGTCACGGTTGTTCAACTCAGGCTTGCGCTCTTGTCCTTTACGCAATGAAACTCCTCCAGACTCCTTCAGTCTTTAATGCTGTTCTGCACTGTTGAAGGTCAAATGTCCACATGTCTTCCTATCTTCCTCTGAGGAACATTGTGTTTAAACATTTCACTCATTTTCTCTCGTAATTGTTGGCAAACTGGCGATCCTCGACCCATCTCTGCTAAAGCACTAGAGCTTTCCTGATGAGCAGATCACCATCACCATCACCTGTGTCACATCACATCATTATCCAGCAGATCACCTGATCACTGCCCTGCACTGCAGCTCTGAATGACAGGAGAGGATGGAGATTTACTGATAAAATGGAATTGACCACACACAACAGCAAACATTGTGTTAATTACTAATATTGTCTGCAGAAGTCAAAGCACATCTGGAAATCACTACTTTCATTTTATTTGTGTTGTCCATACTGTCACCACTCTTTCTGATTTGGGGTTGTAAGAATGTAGATATTTGCACTAAAAACAAGACAAAAACATTTTGTGCAGTGTGTGTGTGTGTGTGTGTGTGTGTGTGTGTGTGTGTGTGTCTGACCTCCTGAATGAGAGCGAGACACACGTCATGAATGCGGCTCATCAGCACATCAGGATGATACTGAGCCAGACTGCGCAGCATGTTCATGCCCTCGATCTTCTTCTCCCTGTGTGAACAGTGTGTGTGTTAGAGGCAGAAGCGCAGGATAAACACACTTTCTTCACAGGTGTGTGTGTTCAGACTCACCAGTCGTCTGCAGCGGTCAGTCTGAAGCTTTGCGTCAGCGCCAGCTCCGGTTTAGAGAACGGCCGCAGCTCCAGCTGATCCTGGGACTCCTTCTTAGGACTGCCAGAAACCAGCTCATCTGAGGAAACACAAAACATCACAGATTAAAGCTTTTAGAGATCGACTCTGCGCCCTTATATGAGCTGTAAACAGGGCGGGAGCAAGCTGAACTGCCGCTCTAGGCAGAGGACGATCATGCCGCCCTCAACCCCAATGTGAAAACGAAAGTGACCGCTTATGAAAATGAAGTGAGGTGTCGCGGACCTCTTTTCCAGCGTACTATGCGCAGATATAACTGAGGACGCGTGGGTGCTGAGGGAAGGAGAGAGGTGTCGCGGACACTGCGCTCTCTAATCTGCTGCCCTATGCGCGAATATATCTGAGGACGCGCATGGTGAGGGAGGTGTCGCGGACATAACCGAGGACGCGGGTGGTCCTCTCTATACTGCCGCCCAAGGCGGCCGCCTAGGTCGCCTCTATGGACGCGCCGGCCCTGGATGTAAATGCATCTCTGCTGTGTCTAGAGTGTGTGTGTGTTTGAGCTGAGAATGTCACACAGATGATGTTCTCCAGCTCTCTGAAACTGCCCCTTTCAGGCTTTGGTCCTGATTGTGGTGTTTTGGTGACTGTCACTTTAAATGCAAATGAGATTGTGCTCTTTTCAGAAGAGGGCAGAGCTACAGACTAGTCCATTACTATAGCGTAGTGTGTGTTTGCTTTAGTCTGCTGCACATGTATTGTGTGTGTGTGTGTGTGTGTTCTGCTCTCTCACCGCAGCTGTGTGTGGCAGCCGGTCTGCTTCTGTTCAGACTAGATGCTCGTCTGAGTCGCGGCACTGTGGTTCTATTGGGCGGTCCAGTCGGAGGGGCGGGCTGATGGGCGGGGCTGATGCTTTTGATTGGTCCGTTAGGGCTGGAGGGAGATTCATCTGAGGGAGACTCACAGCCGTTCATGTTGACGTCTAGAACACACACATACACACACAGTCAACACAAATATACAGACAGACAGACAGACAGACACACACACACACACACACGCACGCACGCACACACACATACGCACAGTCAACACAAATATACAGACAGACAGACAGACAGACACACACACACACAGTCAACACACAAATATACAGACACAAACACACAAACACACACGCACACGCACACACACACACACACAGACAGTCAACATACAAATATACAGACACAAACACACACACACACACATACACAAATATACTGACACAAACACACACACACACACACACACAGTCAACATACAAATATACTGACACACACACACATACACACACACATACTGTCAGCAGACACACACAAACATACAGACACACACACACACACACACACACACACACACATACAAACACACGCACACACATCAGTGTAGTTCACTTCCACCTTTCACATCATCGTCTTCATCTTCATCATGTGTATCATCGCGTTTAATTGGCTCCTGCTGCTCCACACGCTGCTGACGCATCTTCTCACTCGCAAACTTACACAGTTTCACCTTCTCCTGCAAAACACACACACACACACACACACACACACACACAATATCAGCATCTGTAGAAGAGGCAGGATCTGTTGTGTCCTTCTTTCATCTGAGAAATATCGCTAAGTTATGAAGTATGCTATCCATCTCAGATGCAGAAAAGCTAGTCCATGCTTTTATGAGCTCTAGGCTGGATTACTGTAATGCTCTGTTCGCTGGCTGCCCAGCATCCTCTAGTGTTTAGTGTTTAATGTCCCTAATGTTAACCCGAACCCTAATCTTTATAGTAAAGCACACACACAAAGCAGCACATAACAATATGATGCATGAGTGTGCTCCACACAGGTGAGTGGGCTTGACAAACCACCTGTAGAACACACTCCTCCTGTTACAAAAACTCCTGTTTTATATGTTTGTTTCTATATTTGTTTCAATAACTCATATTTTCATAGCTTTTATTGTTCCAATAATCTGCCAATGAGGTTAGCAAAATGATCTACTTACATTTTGATATAAGACTACTTTCCTCACACCGTTGTCTGCTTGTTTTAAAGAAAATCTCATTTCATTTTGACTCATTATTTCTGAAATCAACACATGTTTTGCTGGTCTAGAAAATGCTTGTTGATGTAAGAATGTTCAGATTTTTGGACTGGAAGCAGACAGAATCGCTGAGTAAGAGTTGATATACTGAGTGTGTATGCGCACCTGCAGCTGCTGTGGTTCAGGACTGGCGTCCGAGTCTGTGTGTTTGCTGGAGAAAGCGTGTCCGTACACCCCTGACGGAGGATCTGCTCTGCTGACCGCGTCACTCTGCTCAGGGGAAGCAGAAACACTGGGCCGACTGGGCAGAACCGCAGAGCCAAACACTCCTGAGGAAAACAGAGGAAAGCAGAGGAATGAAGAACAGCAGCAGATCTGCAGCAGAACACACACACACACACACATGTGAACTAGATTAGATTCAACTATATTCTCATTACTTATGTACAGATACAAGGCAATGGAATGCTGTTTATGTCTAACCAGAAGTGCAAAAACAGCAAGTGCACTAATATGCTGCACTCCCGGTTAGACCTGAGCTGCATTCCATTGCACTTATGTTAGTCTGTTTTTAATATTCCCAAGGTTTCCATAATCCTGGACCAGGCCGTATCCTGAGCAGATGCTAAGGTGGTCATGGAGGAGTGGAGAGCATGAGACTGATTCCTGTAAGACCTTAGTGACAGACGAGTCTTTGCGTTGATTCACCCGCCGGTGACCTGCTCACTCCTGGAGCTTCTCCATGATGGAGGTTCAGCGTTCTCCAGTTAGGTCAGAGGAGAAATGGTGGTGCCCAACTGAGCCTGGTTTTGTACAAGTACATGTGTAAAGACAATACAGCTGAATCTAATCTAAACATGAACACACACCTCGTCCAATCACACCCTCTGACATCTCACGCAGACCACACGACTTGGACACGTGCTGCAGCGCTCCTGAAAACAACACACACAAACACAAAAAACACACTGCTTTAGTCACTGATGTTTAATGCAACACTTCAGTTCTGCGCATCAGTCTATCATTTCTGTAGTGCTTTATATAATCGTAGAGTCGTGCATCAGTACAGGAAACTTTAGAAGCACAGACAGATGCTCAAGAGGAAATAATAGTAGAAGAAGGGTTATACTGAAACACTGTGACATAAAGACCCTCACACACACATTTATATCTGCAGACCAACATTACTGACACAAAGACCCTCACACACACATTTATATCTGCAGACCAACATTAATGACACAAAGACCCTCACACACACATTTATACCTGCAGACCAACATTACTGACACAAAGACCCTCACACACACATTTATACCTGCAGACCAACATTAATAACACAAAGACCCTCACACACACATTTATACCTGCAGACACACATTACTGACACAAAGACCCTCACACACACATTTATACCTGCAGACACACATTACTGACACAAAGACCCTCACACACACATTTATATCTGCAGACAAACATTACTGACACAAAGACCCTCACACACACATTTATATCTGCAGACCAACATTACTGACACAAAGACCCTCACACACACATTTATATCTGCAGACCAACATTACTGACACAAAGACCCTCACACACACATTTATATCTGCAGACCAACATTACTGACACAAAGACCCTCACACACACATTTATATCTGCAGACCAACATTAATGACACAAAGACCCTCACACACACATTTATATCTGCAGACACACATTACTGACACAAAGACCCTCACACACACATTTATACCTGCAGACACACATTACTGACACAAAGACCCTCACACACACATTTATATCTGCAGACAAACATTACTGACACAAAGACCCTCACACACACATTTATATCTGCAGACCAACATTACTGACACAAAGACCCTCACACACACATTTATACCTGCAGACCAACATTACTGACACAAAGACCCTCACACACACACATTTATATCTGCAGACCAACATTACTGACACAAAGACCCTCACACACACATTTATACCTGCAGACCAACATTACTGACACAAAGACCCTCACACACACACATTTATATCTGCAGACCAACATTAATGACACAAAGACCCTCACACACACATTTATATCTGCAGACCAACATTACTGACACAAAGACCCTCACACACACATTTATATCTGCAGACCAACATTACTGACACAAAGATCCTCACACACACATTTATACCTGCAGACACACATTACTGACACAAAGACCCTCACACACACACATTTATATCTGCAGACCAACATTACTGACACAAAGACCCTCACACACACATTTATATCTGCAGACAAACATTACTGACACAAAGACCCTCACACACACATTTATATCTGCAGACCAACATTACTGACACAAAAACCCTCACACACACATTTATATCTGCAGACCAACATTAATGACACAAAGACCCTCACACACACACATTTATATCTGCAGACCAACATTGACACAAAGACCCTCACACACACATTTATACCTGCAGACCAACATTACTGACACAAAGACCCTCACACACACATTTATATCTGCAGACCAACACTACTGACACAAAGACCCTCACACACATTGATATCTGTCAGATCATGTGATCAGCAGAAACTACAGCACTGAAGCACAGACACTGATCAAGACTTTACCCACTACAGCTCTGAGCGTTTGTTTTAATGTTATATCCTAAAATGCAGAATAATATAGGTGTATAGTGAAGACTGGAGTAATGATGCTGAGGATGCAGCTTTATATAATGATAATAACAGCAGCTGTGGTGTGTTTCACCTTTAGCGGGTCTGAGTGCTCGGAGCGGCTCCCGTCCTGCAGCTCTGACCTGAGGAGACGAGCTGACCTCGCTGACCTTCTGCTCTTCTGCATCCAGAGCTCTGGAGAAACACACTCTCTGACCGACCACACTCACACTGCTCTCACACACACACTGATCCTGCTGTGACACGTCTGCAACACACACACACACACACACACACACACACACACACACACACACACACACACACACACACACACACACAGCTGTAATGATGTTTCTAGTGTACAGACTGCATATTCATTAAACCAGTGGGGCTCAAACTCGCTCCTGGAGCGCCGGTGTCCTGCAAAGGTTAGTTCAGACACCAATCAGACATACCCGGGCCTGCTAATCAAGCTCTTACTGGGCTTTCTAGAAACATCAGTGCAGGTGTGTTGAGGCAAGCTGGAGCTAAAATCTGCAGGACACCGGCAGTTTGGACACCCCCGCACTAAACTCAACCCAAAGACCAAAGAGAATGAACACACAAGCTCTAAAATGACTGGTTTTGCTATACTTGTGGGGACATTTGGTCACCATAATGAAATTATTATCAGAACCAAACACACACTCACAAACACAAACATGCATGCATGCCAACTTTTACACATGTGCAAATGTACATTTACAAGCAAAGGTGTTTAAGTACACACATGCCCACATACACATGCATGAACACACACACACAAATGTAAGTACACACATGCACGCACGCTTTAGCTCACATGCATGCACACACACGCATATACACCCACGTGCACACTTTTACACACACATGCATACACACACACGCATATACACAAACATGCACACACACTAACACACATGCATGCACACACACACGCATATACATGCACACACACTTTAACACACATGTATGCACACACACACGCATATACACCGACATGCACACTTTTACAAACACATACATGCACACACACATGCATATACACCCACATGCACACACACTTTAACACACATGTATGCACACACACACGCATATACACAAACATACACACACACTAACACATACATGCACACACACGCATATATACCTACACGCACACACACTTTAACACACATGCATGCACACACACACACACACACTTTAACACACATACACACACACACACTTTAACACACATGCACACACACACACACACATGCATATACACATACATGCACACTTTTACCCACATGCACACACATTTTCACATGCATGCACAGCAACAGACACACATACATATACACACACTTTAACACACCTGCACACAGCGATTTGCACACACACATACAAAAAATGCGCACACATGCACTTTCATACATCCACACAGACACACACATTTTCTTACACACTTTTATTTTCACACAGGTACTCTTATGCACAGACAATAATAAATAGATACACACACAC